>NC_092227.1:26421171-26446171 GCF_036320965.1 Panulirus ornatus
ATCCATCCTCCTGCGCACAACTCTATCCATAGCCCACGCCTCGCAACCATACAACATTGTTGGAACCACTATTCCTTCAAACATACCCATTTTTGCTTTCCGAGATAATGTTCTCGACTTCCATACATTCTTCAAGGCTCCCAGAATTTTCGCCCCCTCCCCCACCCTATGATCCACTTCCGCTTCCATGGTTCCATCCGCTGCCAGATCCACTCCCAGATATCTAAAACACTTTACTTCCTCCAGTTTTTCTACATTCAAACTCACCTCCCAATTGACTTGACCCTCAACCCTACTGTACCTAATAACCTTGCTCTTATTCACATTTACTCTTAACTTTCTTCTTTCACACACTTTACCAAACTCAGTCACCAGCTTCTGCAGTTTCTCACATGAATCAGCCACCAGCGCTGTATCATCAGCGAACAACAACTGACTCACTTCCCAAGCTCTCTCATCCCCAACAGACTTCATACTTGCCCCTCTTTCCAAAACTCTTGCATTCACCTCCCTAACAACCCCATCCATAAACAAATTAAACAACCATGGAGACATCACACACCCCTGCCGCAAACCTACATTCACTGAGAACCAATCACTTACCTCCCTTCCTACACGTACACATCCCTTACATCCTCGATAAAAACTTTTCACTGCATCTAACAACTTCCCTCCCACACCATATATTCTTAATACCTTCCACAAAGCATCTCTATCAACTTTATCATATGCCTTTTCCAGATCCAAAAATGCTACATACAAAACCATTTGCTTTTCTAAGTATTTCTCACATACATTCTTCAAAGCAAACACCTGACCCACACATCCTCTACCACTTGTGAAACCACACTGCTCTTCCCCAATCTGATGCTCTGTACATGGCTTCACCCTCTCAATCAATACCCTCCCATATAATTTACCAGGAATACTCAACAAACTTATACCTCGCAAACGCGGGAGACAGCGACAAAGCAAAATGAATAAATAAATCTTTTTTTTTTTTTTTTTTTATACTTTGTCGCTGTCTCCCGCGTCTGCGAGGTAGCGCAAGGAAACAGACGAAAGAAATGGCCCAACCCCCCCCATACACATGTACATACACACATCCACACACGCAAATATACATACCTACACAGCTTTCCATGGTTTACCCCAGACGCTTCACATGCCTTGATTCAATCCACTGACAGCACGTCAACCCCTGTATACCACATCGCTCCAATTCACTCTATTCCTTGCCCTCCTTTCACCCTCCTGCATGTTCAGGCCCCGATCACACAAAATCCTTTTCACTCCATCTTTCCACCTCCAATTTGGTCTCCCTCTTCTCCTCGTTCCCTCCACCTCCGACACATATATCCTCTTGGTCAATCTTTCCTCACTCATTCTCTCCATGTGCCCAAACCATTTCAAAACACCCTCTTCTGCTCTCTCAACCACGCTCTTTTTATTTCCACACATCTCTCTTACCCTTACGTTACTTACTCGATCAAACCACCTCACACCACACATTGTCCTCAAACATCTCATTTCCAGCACATCCATCCTCCTACGCACAACTCTATCCATAGCCCACGCCTCGCAACCATACAACATTGTTGGAACTACTATTCCTTCAAACATACCCATTTTTGCTTTCCGGGATAATGTTCTCGACTTCCACACATTTTTCAAGGCTCCCAAAATTTTCGCCCCCTCCCCCACCCTATGATCCACTTCCGCTTCCATGGTTCCATCCGCTGACAGATCCACTCCCAGATATCTAAAACACTTCACTTCCTCCAGCCTCTCACCATTCAAACTCACCTCCCAATTAACTTGACCCTCAACCCTACTGTACCTAATAACCTTGCTCTTATTGACATTTACTCTTAACTTTCTTCTTCCACACACTTTACCAAACTCCGTCACCAGCTTCTGCAGTTTCTCACATGAATCCGCCACCAGCGCTGTATCATCAGCGAACAACAACTGACTCACTTCCCAAGCTCTCTCATCCCCAACAGACTTCATACTTGCCCCTCTTTCCAAAACTCTTGCATTTACCTCCCTAACAACCCCATCCATAAACAAATTAAACAACCATGGAGACATCACACACCCCTGCCGCAAACCTACATTCACTGAGAACCAATCACTTTCCTCTCTTCCTACACGTACACATATTATATTATAAATATATAATATAAATATATTTATAACTCGACGAGAGTTACTTGGCTACTGCTGAGAGATTGACTTGAGGAGGCAGAAGTGATATTGTGACAGTGATTGTGTCAGCGTCGCGTCGCCTCGCCGCAGTGTATCGAGACAGACTTCCCCAGAACTTTTAAAGGGGAAGTAAATGTTTATAGTTGTGTTAATGGAGTGATAGTTTCCATGCATGGTGTTTTTGACAAGAAAATAGTGAAGTTGGAGAAAAATGTAGCTTAGACATTGAAGCTTATTGACACAGTGGTGAAATTGATGAGAACTGCTATTGACGTTTGTGTGAATAAATTGTACATTTCCTTTCCATAGCCAGAGGTTGAACCATTATGTGACATTCATTATTTTTCATTCATTTCAAGCTAAAAGTTTGTTTTCTAAATTGTTTCTTACATTTTTCATATGTATATATATGTATGTGTGTGTGTGTGTGTGTGTGTGTGTATGTGCGTATGTGTGTGTGTGTGTGTGTGTGTGTATATGTATATATATATGTATATTATCCCTGGGGATAGGGGTGAAAGAATACTTCCCACGTATTCCTCGCGTGTCGTAGAAAGCGACTAGAGGGGACGGGAGCGGGGGGCCGGAAATCCTCCCCTCCTTGTATTAACTTTCTAAAATGGGAAACAGAAGAAGGAGTCACGCGGGGAGTGCTCATCCTCCTCGAAGGCTCAGAGTGGGGTGCCTAAATGTGTGTGGATGTAACCAAGATGTGAAAAAAGGAGAGATAGGTAGTATGTTTGAGGAAAGGAACCTGGATGTTGTGGCTCTGAGTGAAACGAAGCTCAAGGGTAAAGGGGAAGAGTGGTTTGGAAATGTCTGGGGAGTGAAGTCAGGGGTTAGTGAGAGGACAAGAGCAAGGGAAGGAGTAGCAATACTCCTGAAACAGGAGTTGTGGGAGTATGTGATAGAATGTAAGAAAGTAAATTCTCGATTAATATGGGTAAAATTGAAAGTTGATGGAGAGAGGTGGGTGATTATTGGTGCATATGCACCTGGGCATGAGAAGAAAGATCATGAGAGGCAAGTGTTTTGGGAGCAGCTAAATGAGTGTGTTAGCGGTTTTGATGCACGAGACCGGGTTATAGTGATGGGTGATTTGAATGCAAAGGTGAGCAATGTGGCAGTTGAGGGAATAATTGGTATACATGGGGTGTTCAGTGTTGTAAATGGAAATGGTGAAGAGCTTGTAGATTTATGTGCTGAAAAAGGACTGATGATTGGGAATACCTGGTTTAAAAAGCGAGATATACATAAGTATACTTATGTAAGTAGGAGAGATGGCCAGAGAGCGTTATTGGATTACGTGTTAATTGACAGGCGTGCGAAAGAGAGACTTTTGGATGTTAATGTGCTGAGAGGTGCAACTGGAGGGATGTCTGATCATTATCTTGTGGAGGCTAAGGTGAAGATTAGTATGGGTTTTCAGAAAAGAGGAGTGAATGTTGGGGTGAAGAAGGTGGTGAGAGTAAGTGAGCTTGGGAAGGAGACCTGTGTGGGGAAGTACCAGGAGAGACTGTGTACAGAATGGAAAAAGGTGAGAACAATGGAAGTAAGGGGAGTGGGGGAGGAATGGGATGTATTTAGGGAATAAGTGATGGATTGCACAAAAGATGCTTGTGGCATGAGAAGAGTGGGAGGTGGGCTGTTTAGAAAGGGTAGTGAGTGGTGGGATGAAGAAGTAAGAGTATTAGTGAAAGAGAAGAGAGAGGCATTTGGACGATTTTTGCAGGGAAAAAATGCAATTGAGTGGGAGAAGTATAAAAGAAAGAGACAGGAGGTCAAGAGAAAGGTGCAAGAGGTGAAAAAAAGGGCAAATGAGAGTTGGGGTGAGAGACTATCAGTAAATTTTAGGGAGAATAAAAAGATGTTCTGGAAGGAGGTAAATAGGGTGCGTAAGACAAGGGAGCAAATGGGAACTTCAGTGAAGGGCGTAAATGGGGAGGTGATAACAAGTAGCGGTGATGTGAGAAGGAGATGGAATGAGTATTTTGAAGGTTTGTTGAATGTGTCTGATGACAGAGTGGCAGATATAGGGTGTTTTGGTCGAGGTGGTGTGCAAAGTGAGAGGGTTAGGGAAAATGATTTGGTAAACAGAGAAGAGGTACTAAAAGCTTTGCGGAAGATGAAAGCCGGCAAGGCAGCAGGCTTGGATGGTATTGCAGTGGAATTTATTAAAAAAGGGGGTGACTGTATTGTTGACTGGTTGGTAAGGTTATTTAATGTATGTATGACTCATGGTGAGGTGCCTGAGGATTGGCGGAATGCGTGCATAGTGCCATTGTACAAAGGCAAAGGGGATAAGAGTGAGTGCTCAAATTACAGAGGTATAAGTTTGTTGAGTATTCCTGGTAAATTATATGGGAGGGTATTGATTGACAGGGTGAAGGCATGTACAGAGCATCAGATTGGGGAAGAGCAGTGCGGTTTCAGAAGTGGTAGAGGATGTGTGGATCAGGTGTTTGCTTTGAAGAATGTATGTGAGAAATACTTAGAAAAGCAAATGGATTTGTATGTAGCATTTATGGATCTGGAGAAGGCATATGATAGAGTTGATAGAGATGCTCTGTGGAAGGTATTAAGAATATATGGTGTGGGAGGCAAGTTGTTAGAAGCAGTGAAAAGTTTTTATCGAGGATGTAAGGCATGTGTACGTGTAGGAAGAGAGGAAAGTGATTGGTTCTCAGTGAATGTAGGTTTGCGGCAGGGGTGTGTGATGTCTCCATGGTTGTTTAATTTGTTTATGGATGGGGTTGTAAGGGAGGTAAATGCAAGAGTCCTGGAAAGAGGGGCAAGTATGAAGTCTGTTGGGGATGAGAGAGCTTGGGAAGTGAGTCAGTTGTTGTTCGCTGATGATACAGCGCTAGTGGCTGATTCATGTGAGAAACTGCAGAAGCTGGTGACTGAGTTTGGTAAAGTGTGTGGAAGAAGAAAGTTGAGAGTAAATGTGAATAAGAGCAAGGTTATTAGGTACAGTAGGGGTGAGGGTCAAGTCAATTGGGAGGTGAGTTTGAATGGAGAAAAACTGGAGGAAGTGAAGTGTTTTAGATATCTGGGAGTGGATCTGTCAGCGGATGGAACCATGGAAGCGGAAGTGGATCATAGGGTGGGGGAGGGGGCGAAAATACTGGAAGCCTTGAAGAATGTGTGGAAGTCGAGAACATTATCTCGGAAAGCAAAAATGGGTATGTTTGAAGTAATAGTAGCTCCAACAATGTTGTATTGTTGCGAGGCGTGGGCTATGGATAGAGTTGTGCGCAGGAGGATGGATGTGCTGGAAATGAGATGTTTGAGGACAATGTGTGGTGTGATGTGGTTTGATCGAGTAAGTAACCATAAGGGTAAGAGAGATGTGTGGAAATAAAAATAGCGTGGTTGAGAGAGCAGAAGAGGGTGCTTTGAAATGGTTTAGGCACATGGAGAGAATGAGTGAGGAAAGATTGACAAAGAGGATATATGTGTCGGAGGTGGAGGGAACGAGGAGAAGTGGGATACCAAATTGGAGGTGGAAAGATGGAGTGAAAAAGATTTTGTGTGATCGGGGCCTGAACATGCAGGAGGGTGAAAGGGGGGCAAGGAATAGAGTGAATTGGATCGATGTAGTATACTGGGGTTGACGTGCTGTCAGTGGATTGAATCAGGGCATGTGAAGCATTTGGGTAAACCAGGGAAAGCTGTGTAGGTATGTATATTTGCGTGTGTGGACGTATGTATATACATGTGTATGGGGTGTGGGTTGGGCCATTTCTTTCGTCTGTTTCCTTGCGCTACCTCGCAAACGCGGGAGACAGCAAAAAAAAAAAAAACATATATATATATATATATATATATATATATATATATATATATATATATATATATATATATATATATATATGGGCTATGGATAGAGTTGTGCGCAGGAGGATGGATGTGCTGGAAATGAGATGTTTGAGGACAATGTGTGGTGTGAGGTGGTTTGATCGAGCAAGTAATGTAAGGGTAAGAGAGATGTGTGGAAATAAAAAGAGCGTGGTTGAGAGAGCAGAAGAGGGTGTTTTGAAATGGTTTGGGCACATGGAGAGAATGAGTGAGGAAAGATTGACCAAGAGGATATATGTGTTGGAGGTGGAGGGAACGAGGAGAAATTGGAGACCAAATTGGAGGTGGAAAGATGTGATGAAAAAGATTTTGTATGATCGGGGAGTGAACATGCAGGACGGTGAAAGGAGGGCAAGGAATAGAGTGAATTGAATCGATGTGGTATACCGGGGTTGACGTGCTGTCAGTGGATTGAATCAGGGTATGTGAAGCGTCTGGAGTAAACCATATAAAACTGTGTAGGTATGTATATTTGCGTGTGTGGTTGTATGTATATACATGTGTGTGGGGGTGGGTTAGGCCAATTGTTTCGTCTGTTTCCTTGCGCTACCTCGCAAACGCGGGAGACTGCGACAAAGCAAAAAAAAAAAAAAAAAAAAAAAGAAATATATATATATATATATATATATATATATATATATATATATATATATATATATATATATATATATATATATATATATATATATATATATTATACCTGGGGATAGGGAAGATAGAATACTTCCCACGCACTCTTCACGTGTAGTAGAAGGTGACGAGTGGGGACGGGAGCGGGGGGCCAGAAATCCTCCCCTCTTTGTATTTTAACTTTCTAAAATGGGAAACAGAAAGAGTCACGCGGGGAGTGCTCATCCTCCTCGTAGTCTCAGATTGGGGTGTAAAGATGTATGTAAATGATGTAACCAAGATGTGAAAAAAGGAGAGATAGGTAGTATGTTTGAGGAAAGGAACCTGGATGTTTTGGCTCTGAGTGAAACGAAGCTTAAGGGTAAAGGGGAAGAGTGGTTTGGGAATGTCTTGGGAGTAAAGTCAGCGGTTGGTGAGAGGACAAGAGCAAGGGAACGAGTAGCACTACTCCTGAAACAAGTGTTCTGAGAGTATGTGATAGAATGTAAGAAAGTAAATTCTAGATTAATATGGGTAAAACTGAAAGTTTATGGAGAGAGATGGGTGATATTTGGTGCATATGCAAGTGGGTATGAAAAGAAAGATCATGAGAGGCAAGTGTTTTGGGAGCAGCTGAATGAGTGTGTTAGTGGTTTTAATGCACGAGACCGGGTTATTATGATGTGTGATTTGAATGATAAGGTGAGTAATGTGGTAGTTGAGGGAATACTTAGAAAACATGGTGTGTTTAGTGTTGTAAATGGAAATGGTGAAGAGCTTTTAGATTTATGTGCTGAAAAAGGACTGGTGATTGGGAATACCTGGTTTAAAAAGTGAGATATACATAAGAATACGTATGTAAGTGGAGAGATGGCCAGAGAGCGTTATTGGATTAGGTGTTAATTAACCGGCCCGCAAAAGAGAGACTTTTTTGATGATAATGTGCTGTGAGGTGCAACTGGAGGGATGTCTGATCCTTATCTTGTGGACGCAAAGGTGAGGATTTGTATTGGTTTTCAAAAAAAAGAGAGAATGTTTGGGTGAAGAGGGTGGTGAGAGTAAGTGATCTTGGGAAGGAGACTTGTGTGAGGAAGTACCAGGAGAGACTGAGTAAAGAATGGAAAAAGGTGGGAACAAAGGAGGTAAGGGGAGTGGAGGAGGAATGGGATGTATTTAGGGACGCAGTGATGGCGTGCGCAAAAGATGCTTGTGGCATGAGAAGCGTGGAAGGTGAGTTTATTAGAAAGGATAGTGAGTGGTGGAAGGAAGATGTAAGATTATTAGTGAAAGAGAAGAGAGAGGCATTTGGAGGATTTTTCCAGGGAAAAAATGCAATTGAGTGGGAGATGTATAAAAGAAAGAGACAGGAGGTCAAGAGAAATGCGCAGGAGGTGAAAAAGAGGGCAAATGAGTGTTGGGATGAAAGAGTATCATTAAATTTTAGGGATAATAAAAAGATGTTCTGGAAGGAGGTAAATAAAGTGCGTAAGACAAGGGAGCAAATGGGAACTTCAGTGAAGGGGGCTAATGGGGAGGTGATAACAAATACTGGTGATGTAAAAAGCAGATGGGGGAGTATTTTGAAGGTTTGTTGAATGTGTTTGATGATAGAGTGGCAGATATAGGGTGTTTTGGTCGAGGTGGTGTGCAAAGTGAGAGGGTGAGGAAAAATGATTTGCTAAACAGAGAAGAGGTAGTAAAAGCTTTGAGGAAGATGAAAGCTGGCAAGGCAGCGGGTTTGGATGGTATTGTAGTGGAATTTATTAAAAAAGGGGGTGACTTTATTGTTGACTGGTTGGTAAGGCTATTCAATGTATGTATGATTCATGGTGAGGTGCCTGAGGATTAGCGGAATGCGTGCATAGTGCCATTGTACAAAGGCAAAGGGGATAAGAGTGAGTGCTCAAATTACAGAGGTATAAGTTTGTTGAGTATTCCTGTTAAATTATATGGGAGGGTATTGATTGAGAGGGTGAAGGCATGTAAAGAGCATCAGATTGAGGAAGAGCAGAGTGGTTTCAAAAGTGGTAGAGGATGTGTGGATCAGGTGTTTGCTTTGAAGAATGTATGTGAAAAATACTTAGAAAAGCAAATGGATTTGTATGTAGCATTTATGGATCTGGAGAAGGAATATGATAGAGTTGATAGAGATGCTCTGTGGAATGTACTAAGAATATATGTTGTGGGAGGCAAGTTGCTAGAAGCAGTGAAAAGTTTTCATCGAGGATTTAAGGCATGTGTACGTATAGGAAGAGAGGAAAGTGATTGGTTCTCAGTGAATGTATGTTTACGGTAGTGGTGTGTGAAGTCTCCATGGTTGTTTAATTTGTTTATGGATGGGGTCGTTAGGGAGGTGAATGGAAGAGTTTTGGAAAGAGGGGCAAGTATGAATTCTGTTGGGGATGAGAGAGCTTGGGAAGTGAGTCAGTTGTTGTTCGCTGATGATACAACGCTGGATGTTGATTTACGTGAGAAACTGCAGAAGCTGGTGACTGAGTTTGGTAAAGTGTGTGAAAGAAGAAAGTTAAGAGTGAATGTGAATAAGAGCAAGGTTATTAGGTACAGCAGGGTTGAGGGTCAAGTCAATTGGGAGGTAAGTTTGAATGGAGATAAACTAGAGCAAGTAAAGTTTTTTAGATATCTGGGAGTGGATCTGGCAGCGGATGAAACCATGGAAGCGGAAGTGAGTCATAGGGTGGGGGAGGGGGCGAAAATTCTGGGAGCCTTGAAGAATGTTTGGAAGTCGAGAACATTATCTCGGAAAGCAAAAATGGGTATGTTTGAAGGAATACTGGTTCCAATAATGTTGTATGGTTGCGAGGCGTGGGCTATGGATAGAGTTGATCGCAGGAGGGTGGATGTGTTGGAAATGAGATGTTTGAGGACAATATGTGGTGTGAGGTGGTTTGGTCGAGTAAGCAATGTAAGGGTAGGAGAGATGTGTGGAAATAAAAAGAGCGTGGTTGAGAGAGCAGAAGAGGGTGTTTTGAAATGGTTTGGGCACATGAAAAGAATGAGTGAGGAAAGATTGACCAAGAGGATATATGTGTCGGAGGTGGAGGGAACGAGGAGAAATTGGAGACCAAATTGGAGGTGGAAAGATGGGATGAAAAAGATTTTGTATGATCGGGGCGTGAACATGCAGGACGGTGAAAGGAGGGCAAGGAATAGAGTGAATTGGATCGATGTGGTATACCGGGGTTGACGTGCTGTCAGTGGATTGAATCAGGGTATGTGAAGCGTCTGGAGTAAACCATGTAAAACTGTGTAGGTATGTATATTTGCGTGTGTGATTGTATGTATAATCATGTGTATGGGGGTGGGTTAGGCCAATTGTTTCGTCTGTTTCCTTGCGCTACCTCGCAAACGCGGGAGACTGCGACAAAGCAAAAAAAAAAAAAAAAAAAAAAAGAAATATATATATATATATATATATATATATATATATATATATATATATATATATATATATATATATATATATATATATATATATATATATATATATATACATATATATGTATATATATATTTTTTTTTTTTTTTTTTTTATACTTTGTCGCTGTCTCCCGCGTTTGCGAGGTAGCGCAAGGAAACAGACGAAAGAAATAGCCCCCCCCCCCCCCCCATACACATGTACATACACACGTCCACACACGCAAATATACATACCTACACAGCTTTCCATGGTTTACCCCAGACGCTTCACATGCCTTGATTCAATCCACTGACAGCACGTCAACCCCTGTATACCACATCGGTCTAATTCACTCTATTCCTTGCCCTCCTTTCACCCTCCTGCATGTTCAGGCCCCGATCACACAAAATCTTTTTCACTCCATCTTTCCACCTCCAATTTGGTCACCCTCTTCTCCTCGTTCCCTCCACCTCCGACACATATATCCTCTTGGTCAATCTTTCCTCACTCATTCTCTCCATGTGTCCAAACCATTTCAAAACACCCTCTTCTGCTCTCTCAACCACGCTCTTTTTATTTCCACACATCTCTCTTACCCTTACGTTACTTACTCGATCAAACCACCTCACACCACATATTGTCCTCAAACATCTCATTTCCAGCACATCCATCCTCCTGCGCACAACTCTATCCATAGCCCACGCCTCGCAACCATACAACATTGTTGGAACCACTATTCCATCAAACATACCCATTTTTGCTTTCCGAGATAATGTTATCGACTTCCACACATTTTTCAAGGCTCCCAAAATTTTCGCCCAATCCCCCACCCTATGATCCACTTCCTCTTCCATGGTTCTATCCGCTGACAGATCCACTCCCAGATATCTAAAACACTTCACTTCCTCCAGTTTTTCTCCATTCAAACTCACCTCCCAATTGACTTGACCCTCAACCCTACTGTACCTAATAACCTTGCTCTTATTCACATTTACTCTTAACTTTCTTCTTCCACACACTTTACCAAACTCAGTCACCAGCTTCTGCAGTTTCTCACATGAATCAGCCACCAGCGCTTCATCATATATATATATATATATATATATATATATATATATATATATATATATATATATATATATATATATATATATATATATAAATATATATATATATATATATATATATATATATATATATATATATATATATTATACCTGGGGATAGGGAAGATAGAATACTTCCCACGCACTCTTCACGTGTAGTAGAAGGTGACGAGTGGGGACGGGAGCGGGGGGCCAGAAATCCTCCCCTCTTTGTATTTTAACTTTCTAAAATGGGAAACAGAAAGAGTCACGCGGGGAGTGCTCATCCTCCTCGTAGTCTCAGATTGGGGTGTAAAGATGTATGTAAATGATGTAACCAAGATGTGAAAAAAGGAGAGATAGGTAGTATGTTTGAGGAAAGGAACCTGGATGTTTTGGCTCTGAGTGAAACGAAGCTTAAGGGTAAAGGGGAAGAGTGGTTTGGGAATGTCTTGGGAGTAAAGTCAGCGGTTGGTGAGAGGACAAGAGCAAGGGAACGAGTAGCACTACTCCTGAAACAAGTGTTCTGAGAGTATGTGATAGAATGTAAGAAAGTAAATTCTAGATTAATATGGGTAAAACTGAAAGTTTATGGAGAGAGATGGGTGATATTTGGTGCATATGCAAGTGGGTATGAAAAGAAAGATCATGAGAGGCAAGTGTTTTGGGAGCAGCTGAATGAGTGTGTTAGTGGTTTTAATGCACGAGACCGGGTTATTATGATGTTGATTTGAATGAAAAGATGAGTAATGTGGTAGTTGAGGGGATACTTAGAAAACATGGTGTGTTCAGTGTTGTAAATGGAAATGGTGAAGAGCTTTTAGATTTATGTGCTGAAAAAGGACTGGTGATTGGGAATACCTGGTTTAAAAAGTGAGATATACATAAGAATACGTATGTAAGTGGAGAGATGGCCAGAGAGCGTTATTGGATTAGGTGTTAATTAACCGGCCCGCAAAAGAGAGACTTTTTTGATGATAATGTGCTGTGAGGTGCAACTGGAGGGATGTCTGATCCTTATCTTGTGGACGCAAAGGTGAGGATTTATATGGGTTTTCAGAAAAAAGAGAGAATGTTTGGGTGAAGAGGGTGGTGAGAGTAAGTGATCTTGGGAAGGAGACTTTTGTGAGGAAGTACCAGGAGAGACTGAGTAAAGAATGGAAAAAGGTGGGAACAAAGGAGGTAAGGGGAGTGGAGGAGGAATGGGATGTATATAGGGACGCAGTGATGGCGTGCGCAAAAGATGCTTGTGGCATGAGAAGCGTGGGAGGTGGGTTTATTAGAAAGGATAGTGAGTGGTGGAAGGAAGATGTAAGATTATTAGTGAAAGAGAAGAGAGAGGCATTTGGACGATTTTTCCAGGGAAAAAATGCAATTGAGTGGGAGATGTATAAAAGAAAGAGACAGGAGGTCAAGAGAAATGCGCAGGTGAAAAAGAGGGCAAATGAGTGTTGGGATGAAAGAGTATCATTAAATTTTAGGGATAATAAAAAGATGTTCTGGAAGGAGGTAAATAAAGTGCGTAAGACAAGGGAGCAAATGGGAACTTCAGTGAAGGGGGCTAATGGGGAGGTGATAACAAATACTGGTGATGTAAAAAGCAGATGGGGGAGTATTTTGAAGGTTTGTTGAATGTGTTTGATGATAGAGTGGCAGATATAGGGTGTTTTGGTCGAGGTGGTGTGCAAAGTGAGAGGGTGAGGAAAAATGATTTGCTAAACAGAGAAGAGGTAGTAAAAGCTTTGAGGAAGATGAAAGCTGGCAAGGCAGCGGGTTTGGTGGTATTGTAGTGGAATTTATTAAAAAAGGGGGTGACTTTATTGTTGACTGGTTGGTAAGGCTATTTAATGTATGTATGATTCATGGTGAGGTGCCTGAGGATTAGCGGAATGCGTGCATAGTGCCATTGTACAAAGGCAAAGGGGATAAGAGTGAGTGCTCAAATTACAGAGGTATAAGTTTGTTGAGTATTCCTGTTAAATTATATGGGAGGGTATTGATTGAGAGGGTGAAGGCATGTAAAGAGCATCAGATTGAGGAAGAGCAGAGTGGTTTCAAAAGTGGTAGAGGATGTGTGGATCAGGTGTTTGCTTTGAAGAATGTATTTGAAAAATACTTAGAAAAGCAAATGGATTTGTATGTAGCATTTATGGATCTGGAGAAGGAATATGATAGAGTTGATAGAGATGCTCTGTGGAATGTACTAAGAATATATGTTGTGGGAGGCAAGTTGTTAGAAGCAGTGAAAAGTTTTCATCGAGGATTTAAGGCATGTGTACGTATAGGAAGATAGGAAAGTGATTGGTTCTCAGTGAATGTATGTTTACGGTAGTGGTGTGTGAAGTCTCCATGGTTGTTTAATTTGTTTATGGATGGGGTCGTTAGGGAGGTGAATGGAAGAGTTTTGGAAAGAGGGGCAAGTATGAATTCTGTTGGGGATGAGAGAGCTTGGGAAGTGAGTCAGTTGTTGTTCGCTGATGATACAACGCTGGATGTTGATTTACGTGAGAAACTGCAGAAGCTGGTGACTGAGTTTGGTAAAGTGTGTGAAAGAAGAAAGTTAAGAGTGAATGTGAATAAGAGCAAGGTTATTAGGTACAGCAGGGTTGAGGGTCAAGTCAATTGGGAGGTAAGTTTGAATGGAGATAAACTAGAGCAAGTAAAGTTTTTTAGATATCTGGGAGTGGATCTGGCAGCGGATGAAACCATGGAAGCGGAAGTGAGTCATAGGGTGGGGGAGGGGGCGAAAATTCTGGGAGCCTTGAAGAATGTTTGGAAGTCGAGAACATTATCTCGGAAAGCAAAAATGGGTATGTTTGAAGGAATAGTGGTTCCAATAATGTTGTATGGTTGCGAGGCGTGGGCTATGGATAGAGTTGATCGCAGGAGGGTGGATGTGTGGGAAATGAGATGTTTGAGGACAATATGTGGTGTTAGGTGGTTTGGTCGAGTAAGCAATGTAAGGGTAGGAGAGATGTGTGGAAATAAAAAGAGCGTGGTTGAGAGAGCAGAAGAGGGTGTTTTGAAATGGTTTGGGCACATGAAGAGAATGAGTGAGGAAAGATTGACCAAGAGGATATATGTGTCGGAGGTGGAGGGAACGAGGAGAACTTGGAGACCAAATTGGAGGTGGAAAGATGGGATGAAAAAGATTTTGTATGATCGGGGCGTGAACATGCAGGACAGTGAAAGGAGGGCAAGGAATAGAGTGAATTGGATCGATGTGGTATACCGGGGTTGACGTGCTGTCAGTGGATTGAATCAGGGTATGTGAAGCGTCTGGAGTAAACCATGTAAAACTGTGTAGGTATGTATATTTGCGTGTGTGGTTGTATGTATAATCATGTGTATAGGGGTGGGTTAGGCCAATTGTTTCGTCTGTTTCCTTGCGCTACCTCGCAAACGCGGGAGACTGCGACAAAGCAAAAAAAAAAAAAAAAAAAAAAGAAATATATATATATATATATATATATATATATATATATATATATATATATATATATATATATATATATATATATATATATATATATATATATATATATATATATATATATATATGTATATATATATATATACATATATATGTATATATATATTTTTTTTTTTTTTATACTTTGTCGCTGTCTCCCGCGTTTGCGAGGTAGCGCAAGGAAACAGACGAAAGAAATGGCCCAACCCCCCCCCCCCCCCCATACACATGTACATACACACGTCCACACACGCAAATATACATACCTACACAGCTTTCCATGGTTTACCCCAGACGCTTCACATGCCTTGATTCAATCCACTGACAGCACGTCAACCCCTGTATACCACATCGCTCCAATTCACTCTATTCCTTGCCCTCCTTTCACCCTCCTGCATGCTCAGGCCTCGATCACACAAAA
This sequence comes from Panulirus ornatus, assembly GCF_036320965.1. Lineage (NCBI taxonomy): Eukaryota > Metazoa > Arthropoda > Malacostraca > Decapoda > Palinuridae > Panulirus > Panulirus ornatus. The sequence goes on from NC_092227.1 coordinate 26,436,249, forward strand.
TCTTTTTCACTCCATCTTTCCACCTCCAATTTGGTCTCCCTCTTCTCCTCGTTCCCTCCACCTCCGACACATATATCCTCTTGGTCAATCTTTCCTCACTCATTCTCTCCATGTGCCCAAACCATTTCAAAACACCCTCTTCTGCTCTCTCAACCACGCTCTTTTTATTTCCACACATCTCTCTTACCCTTACGTTACTTACTCGATCAAACCACCTCACACCAGACATTGTCCTAAAACATATCATTTCCAGCACATCCATCCTCCTTCGCACAACTCTATCCATAGCCCACGCCTCGCAACCATACAACATTGTTGGAACCACTATTCCATCAAACATACCCATTTTTGCTTTCCGAGATAATGTTCTCGACTTCCACACATTTTTCAAGGCTCCCAAAATTTTCGCCCCCTCCCCCACCCTATGATCCACTTCCGCTTCCATGGTTCCATCCGCTGACAGATCCACTCCCAGATATCTAAAACACTTCACTTCCTCCAGTTTTTCTCCATTCAAACTCACCTCCCAATTGACTTGAACCTCAACCCTACTGTACCTAATAACCTTGCTCTTATTCACATTTACTCTTAACTTTCTTCTTCCACACACTTTACCAAACTCAGTCACCAGCTTCTGCAGTTTCTCAATATATATATATATATATATATATATATATATATATATATATATATATATATATATATATATATATATATATATATATATATATATATATATATATATATATTATACCTGGGGATAGGGAAGATAGAATACTTCCCACGCACTCTTCACGTGTAGTAGAAGGTGACGAGTGGGGACGGGAGCGGGGGGCCAGAAATCCTCCCCTCTTTGTATTTTAACTTTCTAAAATGGGAAACAGAAGGAGTCACGCGGGGAGTGCTCATCCTCCTCGTAGTCTCAGATTGGGGTGTAAAGATGTATGTAAATGATGTAACCAAGATGTGAAAAAAGGAGAGATAGGTAGTATGTTTGAGGAAAGGAACCTGGATGTTTTGGCTCTGAGTGAAACGAAGCTTAAGGGTAAAGGGGAAGAGTGGTTTGGGAATGTCTTGGGAGTAAAGTCAGCGGTTGGTGAGAGGACAAGAGCAAGGGAACGAGTAGCACTACTCCTGAAACAAGTGTTCTGAGAGTATGTGATAGAATGTAAGAAAGTAAATTCTAGATTAATATGGGTAAAACTGAAAGTTTATGGAGAGAGATGGGTGATATTTGGTGCATATGCAAGTGGGTATGAAAAGAAAGATCATGAGAGGCAAGTGTTTTGGGAGCAGCTGAATGAGTGTGTTAGTGGTTTTAATGCACGAGACCGGGTTATTATGATGTGTGATTTGAATGAAAAGGTGAGTAATGTGGTAGTTGAGGGAATACTTAGAAAACATGGTGTGTTCAGTGTTGTAAATGGAAATGGTGAAGAGCTTCTAGATTTATGTGCTGAAAAAGGATTGGTGATTGGGAATACCTGGTTTAAAAAGTGATATATACATAAGAATACGTATGTAAGTGGAGAGATGGCCAGAGAGCGTTATTGGATTAGGTGTTAATTAACCGGCCCGTAAAAGAGAGACTTTTTTGATGATAATGTGCTGTGAGGTGCAACTGGAGGGATGTCTGATCCTTATCTTGTGGACGCAAAGGTGAGGATTTGTATTGGTTTTCAGAAAAAAGAGAGAATGTTTGGGTGAAGAGGGTGGTGAGAGTAAGTGATCTTGGGAAGGAGACTTGTGTGAGGAAGTACCAGGAGAGACTGAGTAAAGAATGGAAAAAGGTGGGAACAAAGGAGGTAAGGGGAGTGGAGGAGGAATGGGATGTATTTAGGGACGCAGTGATGGCGTGCGCAAAAGATGCTTGTGGCATGAGAAGCGTGGGAGGTGGGTTTATTAGAAAGGATAGTGAGTGGTGGAAGGAAGATGTAAGATTATTAGTGAAAGAGAAGAGAGAGGCATTTGGACGATTTTTCCAGGGAAAAAATGCAATTGAGTGGGAGATGTATAAAAGAAAGAGACAGGAGGTCAAGAGAAATGCGCAGGAGGTGAAAAAGAGGGCAAATGAGTGTTGTGATGAAAGAGTATCATTAAATTTTAGGGATAATAAAAAGATGTTCTGGAAGGAGGTAAATAAAGTGCGTAAGACAAGGGAGCAAATGGGAACTTCAGTGAAGGGGGCTAATGGGGAGGTGATAACAAATACTGGTGATGTAAAAAGCAGATGGGGGAGTATTTTGAAGGTTTGTTGAATGTGTTTGATGATAGAGTGGCAGATATAGGGTGTTTTGGTCGAGGTGGTGTGCAAAGTGAGAGGGTGAGGAAAAATGATTTGCTAAACAGAGAAGAGGTAGTAAAAGCTTTGAGGAAGATGAAAGCTGGCAAGGCAGCGGGTTTGGATGGTATTGTAGTGGAATTTATTAAAAAAGGGGGTGACTTTATTGTTGACTGGTTGGTAAGGCTATTTAATGTATGTTTGATTCATGGTGAGGTGCCTGAGGATTAGCGGAATGCGTGCATAGTGCCATTGTACAAAGGCAAAGGGGATAAGAGTGAGTGCTCAAATTACAGAGGTATAAGTTTGTTGAGTATTCCTGTTAAATTATATGGGAGGGTATTGATTGAGAGGGTGAAGGCATGTAAAGAGCATCAGATTGAGGAAGAGCAGAGTGGTTTCAAAAGTGGTAGAGGATGTGTGGATCAGGTGTTTGCTTTGAAGAATGTATGTGAGAAATACTTAGAAAAGCAAATGGATTTGTATGTAGCATTTATGGATCTGGAGAAGGAATATGATAGAGTTGATAGAGATGCTCTGTGGAATGTACTAAGAATATATGTTGTGGGAGGCAAGTTGTTAGAAGCAGTGAAAAGTTTTCATCGAGGATTTAAGGCATGTGTACGTATAGGAAGAGAGGAAAGTGATTGGTTCTCAGTGAATGTATGTTTACGGTAGTGGTGTGTGAAGTCTCCATGGTTGTTTAATTTGTTTATGGATGGGGTCGTTAGGGAGGTGAATGGAAGAGTTTTGGAAAGAGGGGCAAGTATGAATTCTGTTGGGGATGAGAGAGCTTGGGAAGTGAGTCAGTTGTTGTTCGCTGATGATACAACGCTGGATGTTGATTTACGTGAGAAACTGCAGAAGCTGGTGACTGAGTTTGGTAAAGTGTGTGAAAGAAGAAAGTTAAGAGTGAATGTGAATAAGAGCAAGGTTATTAGGTACAGCAGGGTTGAGGGTCAAGTCAATTGGGAGGTAAGTTTGAATGGAGATAAACTAGAGCAAGTAAAGTTTTTTAGATATCTGGGAGTGGATCTGGCAGCGGATGAAACCATGGAAGCGGAAGTGAGTCATAGGGTGGGGGAGGGGGCGAAAATTCTGGGAGCCTTGAAGAATGTTTGGAAGTCGAGAACATTATCTCGGAAAGCAAAAATGGGTATGTTTGAAGGAATAGTGGTTCCAATAATGTTGTATGGTTGCGAGGCGTGGGCTATGGATAGAGTTGATCGCAGGAGGGTGGATGTGTTGGAAATGAGATGTTTGAGGACAATATGTGGTGTGAGGTGGTTTGGTCGAGTAAGCAATGTAAGGGTAGGAGAGATGTGTGGAAATAAAAAGAGCGTGGTTGAGAGAGCAGAAGAGGGTGTTTTGAAATGGTTTGGGCACATGAAGAGAATGAGTGAGGAAAGATTGACCAAGAGGATATATGTGTCGAAGGTGGAGGGAACGAGGAGAAGTGGAAGACCAAATTGGAGGTGGAAAAGATTTTGAGTGATCGGGGCCTGAACATGCAGGAGGGTGAAGGGCGTGCAAGGAATAGAGTTAATTGTATTGATGTTGTATACTGGGATCGACGTGCTGTCAATGGATTGAATCAGGGCATGTGAAGCGTCTGGGGTAAACCATGAAAAGTTCTGTGGGGCCTGGATTTGGAAAGGGAGCTGTGGTTTCGGGCATTATTGCATGACAGCTAGAGAATGATTGTGAACGAATGGGGCCTTTGTTGTCTTTTCCTAGCGCTACCTCGCACATATGAGGGGGGAGGGGGATGTTATTCCATGTGTGGCGAGGTGGCGATGAGAATGAATAAAGGCAGACAGTGTGAATTGTGTTCATATGTATATATGTATGTGTCTGTGTGTGTATGTATATGTGTACATTAAGATGTATGGGTATGTATATTTGCGTGTGTGGACATGTATGTGTATATATGTGTATGAAGGGTGGGTTGGGCCATTTCTTTCGTCTGTTTCCTTGCGCTACCTCGCAAACGCGGGAGAGAGCGACAAAGCAAATTAATAATGATAAGTATATATATATATATATATATATATATATATATATATATATATATATATATATATATATATATATATATATATATATATAATTCATACTGTCTGCCGTTATTCAATCCCGTCGCCACTCCGCCAACCATGATATGACAACCCCATCCCCTAGCATTTGCACGAGGTAACGCTAGGAAAAGAGAACAAAGGCAACATTCGTTCATACTCAGTCTCTAGCTGTCATGTATAATGGACCAAAACCACAGCTCCCTTTCCACATCCAGGCCCCACGGAACTTTCTATAGTTTACCACATACTTTTCATATGCCATGGTTCAATCCATTGACAGCACGTCGACCCCGGTATACCACATCGTTCCAATTCACTCTATTCCTTGCACGCCTTTCAGCTCCCTGCATGTTTAGGCTACGATCACAAAAAATCCTTTTCACTTCATCTTTCCACCTCCAATTTGGTCTCCCACTTCTCGTTCTCTCCACCTCTGACAAATATATCCTCTTTGTCAATCTTTTCTCACTCATTCTCTCCATGCGACCAACCCATTTTAAGACACCCTCTCCTGCTCTCTGAACCACACTCTTTTTATTACCACACTTCTCTCTTACTCTTCCATTGCTCACTCGATCAAACTACCTCACACCACACATTCTCCTCAAACGTATCATATCCAACACTTCCACCCTCCTCCGCACAACTCTATCTATAGCCCACATCTCAAAATCATATAACATTGCTGGAGCATTATTCTTTCAGACATACCATTTTTTGCTTTCCGAGATAACGATTTCGCCTTCCACACATTTTTCAACGCTCCCAGAACTTTCGCCCCCTCCACCACCCTATGATTCACTTCCACTTCCATGGTTCCATCCGCTGCTAAATCCACTACCAGATATCTAAAACACCTCACTTCCCCCAGTTTTTCTCCATTCAAACGTACCTCCCATTTGACTTGTCCCTCAACTCAACTGTACTATTAACCTTGATCTTATTCACATTTACTCTCAGCTTTTTTCTTTCACACACTTTACCAAACTGAGTCACCACCTTCTGCAGTTTCTCATACGAATCAGCCTCTAGCGCTGTATCGTCAGCGAACAATAACTGACTCACTTCCTAAGCTCTCTCATCCACAACAGACTGCATGCTTGCCCCCTTTTCAAGAAATCTTGCATTCACCTACCTAACAACCCCATGCATAAACAAATTAAACAACTATGGAGACATCACACACCCCTGCCGCAAACCTACATTCACTGAGAGCCAATCGCTTTCCTCTCTTCCTACACGTACACATGCTTTACATCCTCGATAAAAACTTTTCACTGCTTCTAAAAACTTGCCTCCCAAAGCATACATTCTTAATACCTTCCACAGAGCATGTCTATTAACTCTGTCATATAACATCTCCAGATCCATAAATGCTACATACAAATCCATCTGCTTTTCTGAGTATTTCTCACAGATTTTCTCAAAGCGAACACCTGATCCACACATTCTCTACCACTTCTGAAACCACACTGCTCTTCCCCAATCTGATGCTCTGTACATGCCTTCACCCTCTCAATCAATATCCTCCTATATAATTTCCCAGGAATACTCAACAAACTTATACCTCTGTAATATGAGCACTCACCTTCATCCCCTTTGCCTTTTTACAATGGCAGTATGCAAATATTCCTCAGCCACCTCACCATGAGTCATACATACATTAAATAACCTTACCAACCAGTCCCCAACACAATCACCCCCTTTTTTAATAAATTCCACTGCAATACCATCCAAACCCGCTGCCTTGCCTGCTTTCATCTTCCGCAACTCTTTTACTACCTCTTCTCTGTTTACCTAATCATTCTCCCTAACCCTCTCACTTTGGACACCACTTCGACCAAAACACCCAAAATCTGCAACTCTTTCCTCAAACACATTCAACAAACCTTCGAAATACTCTCTCCATCTCCTTCTCACATCACCACAACTTGTTATCACATCCCCATTAGCCCCCTTTACTGATGTTCGCCTTTGTTCCTTTATCTTACGCACTTTATTTTCCTCCTTCCAAAGCATCCTTTTTATTCTCCCTAAAAATTTATGATACTCTCACCCCAACTCTCATTTGCCCTCTTTATCACTTTTTGCACCTTTATCTTGACCTCCTGTGTCTTTCTTTTATACATGTCCCAGTCATTTACATTATATCCCTGCAACAGTCGTCCAAATGCCTCTCTCTTCTCTTTCACTAGTAATCTTACTTCTTCATCCCACCATTCACTACCCTTTCTAATCTGCTCACCTCCCACGCTTCTCATGCCACAAGCATCTTTTGCGCGGTCCATCACTACTTCTCTAAATACATCCCATTCCTCCCCCACTCCCTTTACGTCCTCTGTTCTCGCCTTTTTCCATTCTGTACTCAGTCTCTCCTGGTACTTCCTCACAGAAGTGTCCTTCCCAAGCTCACTTACTCTCACCACTCTCTTCACCCAAATAATCTCTCTTCTTTTCTGAAAACTTCTACAAATCTTCTCCCTCGCCTACAGAAGATAATGATCAGACATCCGTCCAGTTGCACCTCTGAGCGCATTAACATCCAAAAGTCGCTCTCTCACGCGCCTATCAATTAACACGTAATCCAGTAAAACTCTCTGGACATCTCTCCTACTTACATACCTATACTTATGTATATATCTCTTTTTAAAACATGTACACCCAATCATTAGTCCTTTTTCAGCGCAAAAATCTACAAACTTTTCACTATTTCCATTTACAACATTCAACACCCCATGTACACCAATTATCTATGGGGATAGGTGAGAAATGATACTTCCCACGCATTCCTTACGTGTAGTAGAAGGCGACTAAAGGGGACGGGAGCGGGGGGCAAGAAACCCTGCCCTCCTTGCATTTCAACTTTTTTAAAGGGGAAAAGAAGGAGTCACGCGGGGAGTGCTCCTCCTCCTCGACTGCTCAGATTAGGGTGTCTAAATGTGGGTGGATGTAACCAAGATGAGAAAAAAGGAGAGATAAGAGATAGGAAAGGAACCTGGATGTTCTAGCTCTGAGTGAAACGAAGCTAAAGGGCTATTATTAAAGGGTTGTTATTATTGATATTATTATCATTATTTCTTATTAATATCATTATTATTATTATTATCATTATTATTTTTATTATCATTATTATTATTATTATCTATCATTATTATTATTATTTCTATTATTATTATTATTATCATTATTATCATTATTATTATTATTATTATTATTATTATTATTATTATTATTATTATTATTATTATCATCATTATTATTATTATTATTATTATTAATATCACTATTATTATTATTATTATTATTATTATTATTATTATTATTATTATTATTATTATTATTATTATTATTATTACTACTACTACTATTGTTATTATTATTATTATTATTATTATTATTATTATTAGTATTATTAGTATTATTATTATCATTATCATCATTACCATTCTTATTATCATTGTTATTATTATTTTTTTTTTTCAAACTATTCGCCATTTCCCGCGTTAGCGAGGTAGCGTTAAGAACAGAGAACTGGGCCACTGAGGGAATATCCTCACCTGGCCCCCTTCTCTGTTCCTTCTTTTGGAAAACTAAAAAAAAATTGAGAGGGGAAGATTTCCAGCCCCCAGCTCCCTCCCCTTTTAGTCGCCTTCTACGACACGCAGGGAATGCGTGGGAAGTATTCTTTCTCCCCTATCCCCAGTATTATCAGTATTATTGTTATTATTATTATTATTATTATTATTATTATTATTATTATTATTATTGTTATTATCATCATCATTATTATTATTATCATTATCATTATTATTATTATCATTATCATTATTATTATTATTATTATTATTATTATTATTATTATTATTATTTTATTATTGTTATTATTATTATCATTATTATTACTATTATTATTATCATTATTATTATTTTCATCATTATTATTATTTTCATCATTATTATTATTATTATTATTGCTATTATTATTATTATTATTATCATTATTATTATTATTATTATTATTATTATTATTATTATTATTATTATTATTATTATTATTATCATTATCATTATTATTATTATTATTATTATTATTATTATTATTATTATTATTATTTTTATTATTATTATTATTATTATTATTATTATCATCATCATTATCATTATTATTACCATTGGTATTATCATCATTATCATAATTGTTATTATTGTCATTATTATTATCATTATTATTATTATCAGCTTTAATATCATTATTATTATTTTCATTATCATTTTATAATTATTATTGTTATCATTATTTTCATTATTATTATTATTATTATTATTATCATTATAATCATCATTAACATTACTATTATTATCATCATTATTATTATAATTATTATTTTCTTTTTTTTTTTGCCGCTGTCTCCCGCTTTTGCGGGGTAGCGTAAGGAAACAGACGAAAGAAATGGCACAACCCACCCCCATACACATGTATATACATACGTCCACACACGCAAATATACATACCTACACAGCTTTCCATGGTTTACCCCACACGCTTCACATGCCCTGATTCAATCCACTGACAGCACGTCAACCCCGGTATACCACATCGATCCAATTCACTCTATTCCTTGCCCTCCTTTCACACTCCTGCATGTTCAGGCCCCGATCACACAAAATCATTTTCACTCCATCTTTCCACCTCCAATTTGGTCTCCCTCTTCTCGTTCCCTCCACCTCCGACACATATATCCTCTTGGTCAATTTTTCCTCACTCATTCTCTCCATGTGCCCAAACCATTTCAAAACACCCTCTTCTGCTCTGTCAACCACGCTCTTTTTATTTCCACACATCTCTCTTACCCTTACGTTACTTACTCGATCAAACCACCTCACACCACACATTGTCCTCAAATATCTCATTTCCAGCACATCCATCCTCCTGCGCACAACTCTATCCATAGCCCACGCCTCGCAACCATACAACATTGTTGGAACCACTATTCCTTCAAACATACCCATTTTTGCTTTCCGAGATAATGTTCTCGACTTCCACACATTCTTCAAGGCTCCCAGGATTTTCGCCTCCTCCCCCACCCTATGATCCACTTCCGCTTCCATGGTTCCATCCGCTGCCAGATCCACTCCCATATATCTAAAACACTTTACTTCCTCCAGTTTTTCTCCATTTAAACTTACCTCCCAATTGTCTTGACCCTCAACCCTACTGTGCCTAATAACCTTGGTCTTATTCACATTTACTCTTAACTTTCTTCTTTCACACACTTTACCAAACTCAGTCACCAGCTTCTGCAGTTTCTCACATGAAGCAGCCCCCAGCGTTGTATCATCAGCGAACAACAACTGACTCACTTCCCAAGCTCTCTCATCCACAACAGACTTCATACTTGCCCCTCTTTCCAAAACTCTTGCATTCACCTCCCTAACAACCCTATCCATAAACAAATTAAACAACCCTGGAGACATCACACACCCCTGCCGCAAACCTACATTCACTGAGAACCAATCACTCTTCCTACACGTACAATCCTCTCTTCCTACACGTACACATGCCT
>NC_092227.1:26448671-26458671 GCF_036320965.1 Panulirus ornatus
GGAGTCTAGCAATGTCTTGACTCTTGTATTCTTCTTTGAGTGGCACCATGCGATCCAAGGGAAGAGAAGGGTACTTGTTCCCATCATGGAGCAGCACGGCTTTGAGGCTCCTGGATGAACTGTCAGTAATGAGGCGCCACTCGTTCGGGTTACAGGCGGTTTAGTTTGCCCCGAACAGACTGGTTACATGACGGCAGAAGCAGAGCCTATATTGACGGGTGAAGAAGCTGGAAAAAACTTAGATGACGCTTCCTCTGAGCTAAGTTTTGCACACATTCGTCCAACTATTTCCACTACTTGAGCACAGACGTCAAAAGCTCGGCACTGAGTTTGTGAGACCAAGATCTCTGATCAAGTTGAGGTTATATTCATTGGAGTAGCATGGGACTCTCTCCTCAGCAGCAGCTTTGAAATTGTAATATGGATCCACAACGTCTTTCTCCCCTGGCAACTATTTGTATTACTGGAGACATCTAGAAAGATCTATATCAGCTACTAAGCTCTTAATCTACCTGGAATATTTCGAATAATAGGTAAATTTCAAAATATCAAGGTCCAAATCACAAAAGCAGAGTTTCAAGGAAATAGTAGCCATTTTCTCTACACTTCAGACATAGTCAATTTGAAAAAATCATGATTTCCAAGATAATAGGCAAGAATTTGTTACGCATTGTTATTACATGTGTTATTATTGTTAATATCATCATTTTAATTAATATATAATGTGCTCATTACAGTCTGTGTTACAAAAGTTGAACATGAATTTACTTGTGGGTACGTGTCACTTCCAATAAAAAAATTCATTGATAAAAAGGTGCATTAGGTATGTATAAAATGCTGTATATTACTTAATGCACAGTTGATTTTACAATTAACTGAAAAATTAGGGATGTAATTTGATGATGTCTGTATAATCTATCGTGTAGGTTTTAATGGGTTTGCAAATATCAGTTAATCAAGCAATTCTCTCTAAGTGAAAAAAATCCTTCATTTCTATTGGATTCATTTTGGAATTTCAAGCTAAGATAATCCAAATCATATTTTATATGTCTGATCAACGTATATATTATCATACTCTAATTTCTTTTTCAGGAAGATGTTTCCTGTAAATGCTTTATTGCTGTTTATGTTTTCTTAATTATCCTTAATGCTGTCTTCCTTTTTACCAGTATCACTGACAGCAGCAGTAGCAGTAGTACTGATATTAGTGTCATAGAAGTTGTAACATCACTCATGACAACAGAAGTATCAGAAAAAGTGACTCGGATAATCATAGCAGCTGTAACATTGGCTCTGGCAGCTATTGATGCTATAACAACAATCATAGGGTTGCTACTGACAGCAGTGTTAGTGAAAACAGTTGTTTTATATCTTTTTATTCTCCATCGCCGTTTTCCGAGTTAGCAAGGTGTTGCCAGAAACCAGACGAAGAAAGACACATTCAGTTACATACACATATATCAGTATATTCAAATAAAACTAAATATATATACATATATACGAATAAAGTGCATATAAACGCGCATTTTCAAAGAACATACAAACCTCCAACAGCCAGGATCGAACCCGGAACCCTTGTGCAACAGGCGGGAGCGCTACCGCTAGGCTATGATCGCCCCTAATAGGGAAATAACTATTCGAATAATATGTACTCGAATGCCCTTCGTCTCACGCTGGTGAGCAACGGGGTCTACACCAGTCATTTCCCACAAGGCTCACACAGCCAGCAGATAGCATTTTACCGAAACTAACTATACAAAGCGGAGGTATATCATACGAATAAAGTGCATATGAACGCACACTTTCATAGAACATACAAACCTTCAACAGACAGGATCGAACCCGGGACCCTTGTGTAACAGGCGGGAGCGCTGCCGCTAGGCTATGATCGCCTCGGATAGGGATATGACTATTCGAATACTATGTACTTGAATACCCTTCGTCTCACGTTGGTGAGAAACAGGGTCTACACCAGTCATTTCCCATCAGAATCACATAACCAGTAGACAGCATTTCACCGAACCTAACTGTGCAATGTGTGGATCAGAAATATGAATACGAATAAAAAGGATATGAACGCGCACTTTCATAGAACATACAAACCTCGAAGAGCCAGGATCGAACCCGGGATCCCCGTCCAAAAGGCGGGAGCTCTACCGCTAGGCTATTATCGCCCATGAAGGGGAAATGACTATTCGAATACTATGTACTCGAATGACCTTCGTCTTACGTTGGTGAGCAACGGGGTCTATACCGGTCATTTCCCATCAGGCTCACACAGCCAGCAGATAGCATTTTACCGAACCTAACTGCACAACGCGGAGGGATATGAATACGAACAAAGTGCATATGAACGCGCAGTTTCACTTTCAACGTGAGACGAAGGGTGTTCGAGTACATAGCATTCGAACAGTCATTTCCCTATTAGGGGCGATCATAGCCTACAAGTAGCGCTCCCGCCTGTTGCACAGGGTCTCGGGCTCGTTCCTGGCTGTTGGAGGTCATATGTTCTATGAAAATGCGCGTTCATGTGCACTTTGTTCGTATTCATATACCTCCCTGTTGTACAGTTAGGTAAACAGAATGGAGGCAGTAAAAGCTTTCCGGAAGATGAAAGCTGCTAAGGCAGCGGGTTTGTATGGTATTGCAGTGAAATTTATCAAAAAAGAGGTGACTGTGCTGTTGAACTGGTTGGTAAGGATATTCAACGTATGTATAACTCATGGTGAGGTGCCTGAGGATTGGTGGAATGCATGGATAGCGCCATTGTACGCAGGCAACGGGGATAAAGGTAAGTGCTCAAATTACAGAGGTATAAGTTTTCTGAGTATTCCTGGGAAATTATATGGAAGGGAATTGATTGAGAGGGTGAAGGCATGTACAGAGCATCAGACTGGGAAAGAGCAGTGTGGTTTCAGAAGTTGTGGAGGATGTGTGGATTAGGTGTTTGCTTTGACATATATATATATATATATATATATATATATATATATATATATATATATATATATATATATATATATATATATATATATATATATATATATATATATATATATATATATATATATATATATATATATATATATAAATATATATATATATATATATATTGGCGGATTGCGTGCATAGTGCCATTGTACAAAGGCAAAGGGGATAAGAGTGAGTGCTCAAATTACAGAGGTATAAGTTTGTTGAGTATTCCTGGTAAATTATATGGGAGGGTATTGATTGAGAGGGTGACGGCATGTACAGAGCATCAGATTGGGGAAGAGCAGTGTGGTTTCAGAAGTGGTAGAGGATGTGTGGATCAGGTGTTTGCTTTGAAGAATGTATGTGAGAAATACTTAGAAAAGCAAATGGATTTGTATGTAGCATTTATGGATCTGGAGAAGGCATATGATAGAGTTGATAGAGATGCTCTGTGGAAGGTATTAAGAATATATGGTGTGGGAGGAAAGTTGTTAGAAGCAGTGAAAAGTTTTTATCGAGGATGTAAGGCATGTGTACGTGTAGGAAGAGAGGAAAGTGATTGGTTCTCAGTGAATGTAGGTTTGCGGCAGGGGTGTGTGATGTCTCCATGGTTGTTTAATTTGTTTATGGATGGGGTTGTTAGGGAGGTAAATGCAAGAGTTTTGGAAAGAGGGGCAAGTATGAAGTCTGTTGGGGATGAGAGAGCTTGGGAAGTGAGTCAGTTGTTGTTCGCTGATGATACAGCGCTGGTGGCTGATTCATGTGTGAAACTGCAGAAGCTGGTGACTGAGTTTGGTAAAGTGTGTGGAAGAAGAAAGTTAAGAGTAAATGTGAATAAGAGCAAGGTTATTAGGTACAGTAGGGTTGAGGGTCAAGTCAATTGGGAGGTGAGTTTGAATGGAGAAAAACTGGAGGAAGTGAAGTGTTTTAGATATCTGGGAGTGGATCTGGCAGCGGATGGAACCATGGAAGCGGAAGTGGATCATAGGGTGGGGGAGGGGGCGAAAATTCTGGGGGCCTTGAAGAATGTGTGGAAGTCGAGAACATTATCTCGGAAAGCAAAAATGGATATGTTTGAAGGAATAGTGGTTCCAACAATGTTGTATGGTTGCGAGGCGTGGACTATGGATAGAGTTGTGCGCAGGAGGATGGATGTGCTGGAAATGAGATGTTTGAGGACAATGTGTGGTGTGAGGTGGTTTGATCGAGTGAGTAACGTAAGGGTAAGAGAGATGTGTGGAAATAAAAAGAGCGTGGTTGAGAGAGCAGAAGAGGGTGTTTTGAAGTGGTTTGGGCACATGGAGAGGATGAGTGAGGAAAGATTGACCAAGAGGATATATGTGTCGGAGGTGGAGGGAACAAGGAGAAGAGGGAGACCAAATTGGAGGTGGAAAGATGAAGTGAAAAAGATTTTGTGTGATCGGGGCCTGAACATGCAGGAGGGTGAGAGGAGGGCAAGGAATAGAGTGAATTGGAGCGATGTGGTATACCGGGGTTGACGTGCTGTCAGTGGATTGAATCAAGGCATGGAAAGCTGTGTAGGTATGTATATTTGCGTGTGTGGACGTATGTATATACATGTGTATGGGGGGGGGTTGGGCTATTTCTTTCGTCTGTTTCCTTGCGCTACCTCGCAAACTCGGGAGACAGCGACAAAGTATAAAAAAAAAAAAATATATATATCTTAGTTGACAATTTTTTATCACTCAGTCTCTCCATGTGACCATACCGTTTAAATAACTCTCTTTTGCTCTCTAAACCACACTCTTTTTACTAACAATTATCTCTCTCACCGTTTCATTACTTACTCGATCAAACCAACTCATACCATATATTGTCCCCAAACATTTCATTTCCAACACATCCACCCTCCTCTGCACAACCCTATCAATAGCCCACGCCTCGCAATCATATAACATTGTTGGAACCACTATTCCTTAAAATATACCCATTTTTAAAAGCTCTCTAAGATAACGTTCTCGCCTTCCACATATTCTTCAACGCTCCCAAAGCCTTCGCCCCCTTCCCCACCCTTTGACTCATTTCCTCTTCCATGGTTCCATCCGCTGCTAAGTCCACTCCCAGACACCTAAAACACTTAACTTCCTCCAGTTTTTCTCCATTCAATCTCACCTCCCTCTCAATTGTCCCTCAACCCTACTGAACCTAATATTCTTGCTCTTATTCACATT
The DNA here is from genome assembly GCF_036320965.1 of Panulirus ornatus. Taxonomy (NCBI): domain Eukaryota; kingdom Metazoa; phylum Arthropoda; class Malacostraca; order Decapoda; family Palinuridae; genus Panulirus; species Panulirus ornatus. The sequence goes on from NC_092227.1 coordinate 26,453,837, forward strand.
TACTCACAGTTTTCTTTTTTTACACACTTTACCAAACTCAGTCACCAACTTCTACAGTTTCTCATCCGAATCAGCCACCATCGCTGTTTCATCAGAGAACAACAAGTTACTCACCTAACAAGCCCTCGTATCCAGAACAGACTGCATACTTACCCCTCTCTCCAAAACTCTTGCATTCAACTTCCAAACCACCCCATCCATAAACAAATTAAACAACCATGAAGATATCAAGCACCCTTGCCGTAAACCGACATTCACTGGGAACCAATAACTTTCCTCTCCTCGCACTCGTACATAAGCCTTACATCGTTGGTTAAAAACATTTCACTGCTTCTAGCAACTTACCTCCCGCACCAAGTAACTTAAATATGCAGAACAGACTCCATACTTACCCCTCTCTCCAAAACTCTTGCTTTACCTCCCTAACCATCACATCCATAAACAAGTTAAACAACCATGGAGACATCACGCACCCCTGTCGCAAATCGATAATCACTGGGAACCAGTTAGTTTCCTCTTCTACTCGTACACGGGCCCTATATCATTGGTAAAGAATTTTCACTACTTCTAGCAACTTGCCTCTCACACCACATATTCTTATTACCTTCCACAAAGCATCTATATCGACCCTATCATATGCCTTCAGCAGATCCATAAATCCTACAGGCAAGTCCATTTGTTTTTCTAAGCATTTCTCAAATACATTCTTCAAAGCAAACACCCGAACCACACATCCTTTACTTCTTCTGAAGCCACACTCCACTTTCATAATCTGATGCTCTGTAAAGGTCTTTACACTGTTAAAAAAATACCCTCCCATGTAATTTCCCAGGAATACTGAAAAAAGATTATATCTCTGTATGTTGAACACTCACATTTATCACTTTGCCTTTGTACAATGGCAATAAGCATGCATTCCGCCAGCCCTGTGGCACTTCACCATATATACATATATATATAAGTTAAGAGTAAATGTGAATAAGAGCAAGGTTATTAGGTACAGTAGGGTTGAGGGTCAAGTCAATTGGGAGGTGAGTTTGAATGGAGAAAAACTGGAGGAAGTGAAGTGTTTTAGATATCTGGGAGTGGATCTGTCAGCGGATGGAACCATGGAAGCGGAAGTGGATCATAGGCTGGGGGAGGGGGCGAAAATTTTGGGAGCCTTGCAAAATGTGTGGAAGTCGAGAACATTATCCCGGAAAGCAAAAATGGGTATGTTTGAAGGAATAGTAGTTCCAACAATGTTGTATGGTTGCGAGGCGTGGGATATGGATAGAGTTGTGCGCAGGAGGATGGATGTGCTGGAAATGAGATGTTTGAGGACAATGTGTGGTGTGAGGTGGTTTGATCGAGTAAGTAACGTAAGGGTAAGAGAGATGTGTGGAAATAAAAAGAGCGTGGTTGAGAGAGCAGAAGAGGGTGTTTTGAAATGGTTTGGGCACATGGAGAGAATGAGTGAGGAAAGATTGACCAAGAGGATATATGTGTCGGAGGTGGAGGGAACGAGGAGAAGAGGGAGACCAAATTGGAGGTGGAAAGATGGAGTGAAAAGGATTTTGTGTGATCGGGGCCTGAACATGCAGGAGGGTGAAAGGAGGGCAAGGAATAGAGTGAATTGGAGCGATGTGGTATACAGGGGTTGACGTGCTGTCAGTGGATTGAATCAAGGCATGTGAAGCGTCCGGGGTAAACCATGGAAAGCTGTGTAGGTATGTATATTGCGTGTGTGGACGTGTGTATGTACATGTGTATGGGGGGGGTTGGGCCATTTCTTTCGTCTGTTTCCTTGCGCTACCTCGCAAACGCGGGAGACAGCGACAAAGTATAAAAAAAAAAAAAAAATATATATATATATATATATATATATATATATATATATATATATATATATATATATATATATATATATATATATATATATATATATATACATACATATATATATATATATATATATATATATATATATATATATATATACATATATATATATATATATATATATATATATATATATATATATATATATATATATATATATATATATTATATACATATATATATACATATATATATATTATTTTTTCTTTTTTTTTTTTTTTTTTTTTATACTTTGTCGCTGTCTCCCGCGTTTGCTAGGTAGCGCAAGGAAACAGACGAAAGAAATGGGCCAACCCCCCCCCCCATACACACGCACATACACACGTCCACACACGCAAATATACACACCTACACAGCTTTCCATGGTTTACCCCAGACGCTTCACATGCCTTGCTTCAATCCACTGACAGCACGTCAACCCCTGTATACCACATGACTCCAATTCACTCTATTTCTTGCCCTCCTTTCACCCTCCTGCATGTTCAGGCCCCGATCACACAAAATCTTTTTCACTCCATCTTTCCACCTCCAATTTGGTCTCCCTCTTCTCCTCGTTCCCTCCACCTCCGACACATATATCCTCTTGGTCAATCTCTCCTCACTCATTCTCTCCATGTGCCCAAACCATTTCAAAACACCCTCTTCTGCTCTCTCAACCACGCTCTTTTTATTTCCACACATCTCTCTTACCCTTACGTTACTTACTCGATCAAACCACCTCACACCACACATTGTCCTGAAACATCTCATTTCCAGCACATCCATCCTCCTGCGCACATCTCTATCCATAGCCCACGCCTCGCAACCATACAACATTGTTGGAACCACTATTCCCTCAAACATACCCATTTTTGCTTTCCGAGATAATGTTCTCGACTTCCACACATTTTTCAAGGCTCCCAAAATTTTCGCCCCCTCCCCCACCCTATGATCCACTTCCGCTTCCATGGTTCCATCCGCTGACAGATCCACTCCCAGATATCTAAAACACTTCACTTCCTCCAGTTTTTCTCCATTCAAACTCACCTCCCAATTGACTTGACCCTCACCCCTACTGTACCTAATAACCTTGCTCTTATTCACATTTACTCTCAACTTTCTTCTTCCACACACTTTACCAAACTCAGTCACCAGCTTCTGCAGTTTCTCACATGAATCAGCCACCAGCGCTGTATCATCAGCGAACAACAACTGACTCACTTCCCAAGCTCTCTCATCCCCAACAGACTTCATACTTGCCCCTCTTTCCAGGACTCTTGCATTTACCTCCCTTACAACCCCATCCATAAACAAATTAAACAACCATGGAGACATCACACACCCCTGCCGCAAACCTACATTCACTGAGAACCAATCACTTTCCTCTCTTCCTACACGTACACATGCCTTACATCCTCGATAAAAACTTTTCACTGCTTCTAACAACTTGCCTCCCACACCATATATTCTTAATACCTTCCACAGAGCATCTCTATCAACTCTATCATATGCCTTCTCCAGATTCATAAATGCTACATACAAATCCATTTGCTTTTCTAAGTATTTCTCACATACATTCTTCAAAGCAAACACCTGATCCACACATCCTCTACCACTTCTGAAACCGCACTGCTCTTCCCCAATCTGATGCTCTGTACATGCCTTCACCCTCTCATTCAATACCCTCCCATATATATATATATATATATATATATATATATATGTATATATATATATACATATATATATATATATATATATATATAGGGGAGATAGGGGAGAAAGAATACTTCCCACGTATTCCCTGCGTGTCGTAGAAGGCGACTAAAAGGGAAGGGAGCGGGGGGATGGAAATCCTCCCCTCTCGTTTTTTTTTTTTTTTTAATTTTCCAAAGGAAGGAGCAGAGAAGAGGACCAGGTGAGGATATTCCCTCAAAGGCCCAGTCCTCTGTTCTTAACGCTACTCGCTATCGCGGGAAATGGCGAATAGTATGAAAAAAAAAAATATATAAATATATATATATATATTTATATATATATTTTTTTTTTTTTTTTTTTTTTTTTTTTTTTTTTTTTTATACTTTGTCGCTGTCTCCCGCGTTTGCGAGGTAGCGCAAGGAAACAGACGAAAGAAATGGCCCAACCCCCCCCATACACATGTACATACACACGTCCACACACGCAAATATACATACCTACACAGCTTTCCATGGTTTACCCCAGACGCTTCACATGCCTTGATTCAATCCACTGACAGCACGTCAACCCCTGTATACCACATGACTCCAATTCACTCTATTCCTTGCCTTCCTTTCACCCTCCTGCATGTTCAGGCCCCGATCACACAAAATCTTTTTCACTCCATCTTTCCACCTCCAATTTGGTCTCCCTCTTCTCCTCGTTCCCTCCACCTCCGACACATATATCCTCTTGGTCAATCTTTCCTCACTCATTCTCTCCATGTGCCCAAACCATTTCAAAACACCCTCTTCTGCTCTCTCAACCACGCTCTTTTTATTTCCACACATCTCTCTTACCCTTACGTTACTTACTCGATCAAACCACCTCACACCACATTTTGTCCTCAAACATCTCATTTCCAGCACATCCATCCTCCTGCGCACATCTCTATCCATAGCCCACGCCTCGCAACCATACAACATTGTTGGAACCACTATTCCCTCAAACATACCCATTTTTGCTTTCCGAGATAATGTTCTCGACTTCCACACATTTTTCAAGGCTCCCAAAATTTTCGCCCCCTCCCCCACCCTATGATCCACTTCCGCTTCCATGGTTCCATCCGCTGACAGATCCACTCCCAGATATCTAAAACACTTCACTTCCTCCAGTTTTTCTCCATTCAAACTCACCTCCCAATTGACTTGACCCTCACCCCTACTGTACCTAATAACCTTGCTCTTATTCACATTTACTCTCAACTTTCTTCTTCCACACACTTTACCAAACTCAGT
>NC_092227.1:26463671-26508671 GCF_036320965.1 Panulirus ornatus
CATTTTTGCTTTCCGAGATAATGTTCTCGACTTCCACACATTCTTCAAGGCTCCCAGATTTTTCGCCCCCTCCCCCACCCTATGATCCACTTCCGCTTCCATGGTTCCATCCGCTGCCAGATCCACTCCCAGATATCTAAAACACTTCACTTCCTCCAGTTTTTCTCCATTCAAACTCACCTCCCAATTGACTTGACCCTCAACCCTACTGTACCTAATAACCTTGCTCTTATTCACATTTACTCTTAACTTTCTTCTTTCACTCACTTTACCAAACTCAGTCACCAGCTTCTGCAGTTTCTCACATGAATCAGCCACCAGCGCTGTATCATCAGCGAACAACAACTGACTCACTTCCCAAGCTCTCTCATCCCCAACAGACTTCATACTTGCCCCTCTTTCCAAAACTCTTGCATTCACCTCCCTAACAACCCCATCCATAAACAAATTAAACAACCATGGAGACATCACACACCCCTGCCGCAAACCTACATTCACTGAGAACCAATCACTTCCCTCTCTTCCTACACGTACACATGCCTTACATCGTCGATAAAAACTTTTCACTGCTTCTAAGAACTTGCCTCCCACACCATATATTCTTAATACCTTCCACAGAGCATCTCTATCAACTCTATCATATGCGTTCTCAAGATCCATAAATGCTACATACAAATCCATTTATATGTATATGTATATATATATATTTATATGTATATGTATATGTATACATATATATATATATATATATATATATATATATATATATATATATATATATATATATATATATATATATATATATATATATATATATATATATATATATATATATATATATATATATATCCCTGGGGATAGGGGAAAAAGAATACTTCCCACGTATTCCCTGCGTGTCGTAGAAGGCGACTAAAAGGGGAGGGAGCGGGGGGCTGGAAATCCTCCCCTCTCATTTTCTTTTAAATTTTCCAAAAGAAGGAACAGAGAATTGGGCCAGGTGAGGGTATTCCCTCAAAGGCCCAGTCCTCTGTTCTTAACGCTACCTCGCTAATGCGGGAAATGGCGAATAGTTTGAAAGAAAGATATATATATATATATATATATATATATATATATATATATATATATATATATATATATATATATATATATATATATATATATATATATATATATATATATATATCACTAATACTCTTACTTCTTCATCCCACCACTCACTACCCTTTCTAAACAGCCCACCTCCCACTCTTCTCATGCCACAAGCATCTTTTGCGCAATCCATCACTGATTCCCTAAATACATCCCATTCCTCCCCCACTCCCCTTACTTCCATTGTTCTCACCTTTTTCCATTCTGTACTCAGTCTCTCCTGGTACTTCCCCACACAGGTCTCCTTCCCAAGCTCACTCACTCTCACCACCTTCTTCACCCCAACATTCACTCCTCTTTTCTGAAAACCCATACTAATTTTCACCTTAGCCTCCACAAGATAGTGATCAGACATCCCTCCAGTTGCACCTCTCAACACATTAACATGCAAAAGTCTCTCTTTCGCACGCCTGTCAATTAACACGTAATCCAATAACGCTCTCTGGCCATCTCTCCTACTTACATAAGTATACTTATGTATATCTCGCTTTTTAAACCAGGTATTCCCAATCATCAGTCCTTTTTCAGCACATAAATCTACAAGCTCTTCACCATTTCCATTTACAACACTGAACACCCCATGCATACCAATTATTCCCTCAACTGCCACATTACTCAACTTTGCATTCAAATCACCCATCACTATAACCCGGTCTCGTGCATCAAAACCGCTAACACACTCATTCAGCTGCTCCCAAAACACTTGCCTCTCATGATTTTTCTTCTCATGCCCAGGTGCATATGCACCAATAATCACCCACCTCTCTCCATCAACTTTCAATTTTACCCATATTAATCGAGAATTTACTTTCTTACATTCTATCACATACTCCCACAACTCCTGTTTCAGGAGTATTGCTACTCCTTCCCTTGCTCTTGTCCTCTCACTAACCCCTGACTTCACTCCCCAGACATTTCCAAACCACTCTTCCCCTTTACCCTTGAGCTTCGTTTCACTCAGAGCCAAAACATCTAGGTTCCTTTCCTCAAACATACTACCTATCTCTCCTTTTTTCACATCTTGGTTACATCCACACACATTTAGGCACCCCACTCTGAGCCTTCGAGGAGGATGATCACTCCCCGCGCGACTCCTTCTTCTGTTTCCCATTTTAGAAAGTTAATACAAGGAGGGGAGGATTTCCGGCCCCCCGCTCCCGTCCCCTCTAGTCGCTTTCTACGACACGCGAGGAATACGTGGGAAGTATTCTTTCACCCCTATCCCCAGGGATAATATACATATATATATACATATACACACACACACACATACACACACACACGCTCACACACACACACACACACACACACACATATATATATATACATATGAAAAAATGTAAGAAACAATTTAGAAAACAAACTTTTAGATTGAAATGAATGAAAAAAAAAGAAGTAAGAGTATTAGTGAAAGAGAAGAGAGAGGCATTTGGACGATTTTTGCAGGGAAAAAATGCAATTGAGTGGGAGAAGTATAAAAGAAAGAGACAGGAGGTCAAGAGAAAGGTGCAAGAGGTGAAAAAAAAAGGGCAAATGAGAGTTGGGGTGAGAGACTATCAGTAAATTTTAGGGAGAATAAAAAGATGTTCTGGAAGGAGGTAAATAGGGTGCGTAAGACAAGGGAGCAAATGGGAACTTCAGTGAAGGGCGTAAATGGGGAGGTGATAACAAGTAGCGGTGATGTGAGAAGGAGATGGAATGAGTATTTTGAAGGTTTGTTGAATGTGTCTGATGACAGAGTGGCAGATATAGGGTGTTTTGGTCGAGGTGGTGTGCAAAGTGAGAGGGTTAGGGAAAATGATTTGGTAAACAGAGAAGAGGTAGTAAAAGCTTTGCGGAAGATGAAAGCCGGCAAGGCAGCAGGTTTGGATGGTATTGCAGTGGAATTTATTAAAAAGGGGGGTGACTGTATTGTTGACTGGTTGGTAAGGTCATTTAATGTATGTATGACTCATGGTGAGGTGCCTGAGGATTGGCGGAATGCGTGCATAGTGCCATTGTACAAAGGCAAAGGGAATAAGAGTGAGTGCTCAAATTACAGAGGTATAAGTTTGTTGAGTATTCCTGGTAAATTATATGGGAGGGTATTGATTGAGAGGGTGAAGGCATGTACAGAGCATCAGATTGGGGAAGAGCAGTGCGGTTTCAGAAGTGGTAGAGGATGTGTGGATCAGGTGTTTGCTTTGAAGAATGTATGTGAGAAATACTTAGAAAAGCAAATGGATTTGTATGTAGCATTTATGGATCTGGAGAAGGCATATGATAGAGTTGATAGAGATGCTCTGTGGAAGGTATTAAGAATATATGGTGTGGGAGGCAAGTTGTTAGAAGCAGTGAAAAGTTTTTATCGAGGATGTAAGGCATGTGTACGTGTAGGAAGAGAGGAAAGTTATTGGTTCTCAGTGAATGTAGGTTTGCGGCAGGGGTGTGTGATGTCTCCATGGTTGTTTAATTTGTTTATGGATGGGGTTGTTAGGGAGGTAAATGCAAGAGTCCTGGAAAGAGGGGCAAGTATGAAGTCTGTTGGGGATGAGAGAGCTTGGGAAGTGAGTCAGTTGTTGTTCGCTGATGATACAGCGCTGGTGGCTGATTCATGTGAGAAACTGCAGAAGCTGGTGACTGAGTTTGGTAAAGTGTGTGGAAGAAGAAAGTTAAGAGTAAATGTGAATAAGAGCAAGGTTATTAGGTACAGTAGGGGTGAGGGTCAAGTCAATTGGGAGGTGAGTTTGAATGGAGAAAAACTGGAGGAAGTGAAGTGTTTTAGATATCTGGGAGTGGATCTGTCAGCGGATGGAACCATGGAAGCGGAAGTGGATCATAGGGTGGGGGAGGGGGCGAAAATTTTGGGAGCCTTGAAAAATGTGTGGAAGTCGAGAACATTATCTCGGAAAGCAAAAATGGGTATGTTTGAAGGAATAGTGGTTCCAACATTGTTGTATGGTTGCGAGGCGTGGGCTATGGATAGAGATGTGCGCAGGAGGATGGATGTGCTGGAAATGAGATGTTTGAGGACAGTGTGTGGTGTGAGGTGGTTTGATCGAGTAAGTAACGTAAGGGTAAGAGAGATGTGTGGAAATAAAAAGAGCGTGGTTGAGAGAGCAGAAGAGGGTGTTTTGAAATGGTTAGGGCACATGGAGAGAATGAGTGAGGAAAGATTGACCAAGAGGATATATGTGTCGGAGGTGGAGGGAACGAGGAGAAGAGGGAGACCAAATTGGAGGTGGAAAGATGGAGTGAAAAAGATTTTGTGTGATCGGGGCCTGAACATGCAGGAGGGTGAAAGGAGGGCAAGGAATAGAGTGAATTGGAGCGATGTGGTATACAGGGGTTGACGTGCTGTCAGTGGATTGAATCAAGGCATGTGAAGCGTCTGGGGTAAACCATGGAAGGCTGTGTAGGTATGTATATTTGCGTGTGTGGACGTATGTACATGTGTATGGGGGGGGGGTTGGGCCATTTCTTTCGTCTGTTTCCTTGCGCTACCTCGCAAACGCGGGAGACAGCGACAAAGTATGAAAAAAAAAAAAAAAAATATATATATATATATATATATATATATATATATATATATATATATATATATATATATATATATATTTATATATATATTTATATATATATTTTTTTTTTTTTTTTTTTTTTTTTTTATACTTTGTCGCTGTCTCCCGCGTTTGCGAGGTAGCGCAAGGAAACAGACGAAAGAAATGGCCCAACCCCCATACACACGTACATACACACGTCCACACACGCAAATATACACACCTACACAGCTTTCCATGGTTTACCCCAGACGCTTCACATGCCTTGATTCAATCCACTGACAGCACGTCAACCCCTGTATACCACATCGCTCCAATTTACTCTATTTCTTGCCCTCCTTTTACCCTCCTGCATGTTCAGGCCCCGATCACACAAAATCCTTTTCACTCCATCTTTCCACCTCCAATTTGGTCTCCCTCTTCTCCTCGTTCCCTCCACCTCCGACACATATATCCTCTTGGTCAATCTTTCCTCACTCATTCTCTCCATGTGCCCAAACCATTTCAAAACACCCTCTTCTGCTCTCTCAACCACGCTCTTTTTATTTCCACACATCTCTCTTACCCTTACGTTACTTACTCGATCAAACCACCTCACACCACACATTGTCCTCAAACATCTCATTTCCAGCACATCCATCCTCCTGCGCACAACTCTATCCATAGCCCACGCCTCGCAACCATACAACATTGTTGGAACCACTATTCCTTCAAACATACCCATTTTTGCTTTCCGAGATAATGTTCTCGACTTCCACACATTTTTCAAGGCTCCCAAAATTTTCGCCCCCTCCCCCACCCTATGATCCACTTCCGCTTCCATGGTTCCATCCGCTGACAGATCCACTCCCAGATATCTAAAACACTTCACTTCCTCCAGTTTTTCTCCATTCAAACTCACCTCCCAATTGACTTGACCCTCAACCCTACTGTACCTAATAACCTTGCTCTTATTCACATTTACTCTTAACTTTCTTCTTCCACACACTTTACCAAACTCAGTCACCAGCTTCTGCAGTTTCTCACATGAATCAGCCACCAGCGCTGTATCATCAGCGAACAACAACTGACTCACTTCCCAAGCTCTCTCATCCCCAACAGACTTCATACTTGCCCCTCTTTCCAGGACTCTTGCATTTACCTCCCTAACAACCCCATCCATAAACAAATTAAACAACCATGGAGACATCACACACCCCTGCCGCAAACCTACATTCACTGAGAACCAATCACTTTCCTCTCTTCCTACACGTACACATGCCTTACATCCTCGATAAAAACTTTTCACTGCTTCTAACAACTTGCCTCCCACACCATATATTCTTAATACCTTCCACAGAGCATCTCTATCAACTCTATCATATGCCTTCTCCAGATCCATAAATGCTACATACAAATCCATTTGCTTTTCTAAGTATTTCTCACATACATTCTTCAAAGCAAACACCTGATCCACACATCCTCTACCACTTCTGAAACCGCACTGCTCTTCCCCAATCTGATGCTCTGTACATGCCTTCACCCTCTCAATCAATACCCTCCCATATAATTTAGCAGGAATACTCAACAAACTTATACCTCTGTAATTTGAGCACTCACTCTTATCCCCTTTGCCTTTGTACAATGGCACTATGCACGCATTCCGCCAATCCTCAGGCACCTCACCATGAGTCATACATACATTAAATAACCTTACCAACCAGTCAACAATACAGTCACCCCCTTTTTTAATAAATTCCACTGCAATACCATCCAAACCTGCTGCCTTGCCGGCTTTCATCTTCCGCAAAGCTTTTACTACCTCTTCTCTGTTTACCAAAATCATTTTCCCTAACCCTCTCACTTTGCACACCACCTCGACCAAAACACCCTATATCTGCCACTCTGTCATCAGACACATTCAACAAACCTTCAAAATACTCATTCCATCTCCTTCTCACATCACCACTACTTGTTATCACCTCCCCATTTACGCCCTTCACTGAAGTTCCCATTTGCTCCCTTGTCTTACGCACCCTATTTACCTCCTTCCAGAACATCTTTTTATTCTCCCTAAAATTTACTGATAGTCTCTCACCCCAACTCTCATTTGCCCTTTTTTTCACCTCTTGCACCTTTCTCTTGACCTCCTGTCTCTTTCTTTTATACTTCTCCCACTTAATTGCATTTTTTCCCTGCAAAAATCGTCCAAATGCCTCTCTCTTCTCTTTCACTAATACTCTTACTTCTTCATCCCACCACTCACTACCCTTTCTAAACAGCCCACCTCCCACTCTTCTCATGCCACAAGCATCTTTTGCGCAATCCATCACTGATTCCCTAAATACATCCCATTCCTCCCCCACTCCCCTTACTTCCATTGTTCTCACCTTTTTCCATTCTGTACACAGTCTCTCCTGGTACTTCCCCACACAGGTCTCCTTCCCAAGCTCACTTACTCTCACCACCTTCTTCACCCCAACATTCACTCCTCTTTTCTGAAAACCCATACTAATCTTCACCTTAGCCTCCACAAGATAATGATCAGACATCCCTCCAGTTGCACCTCTCAGCACATTAACATCCAAAAGTCTCTCTTTCGCACGCCTGTCAATTAACACGTAATCCAATAACGCTCTCTGGCCATCTCTCCTACTTACATAAGTATACTTATGTATATCTCGCTTTTTAAACCAGGTATTCCCAATCATCAGTCCTTTTTCAGCACATAAATCTACAAGCTCTTCACCATTTCCATTTACAACACTGAACACCCCATGCATACCAATTATTCCTTCAACTGCCACATTACTCACCTTTGCATTCAAATCACCCATCACTATAACCCGGTCTCGTGCATCAAAACCGCTAACACACTCATTCAGCTGTTCCCAAAACACTTGCCTCTCATGATCTTTCTTCTCATGCCCAGGTGCATATGCACCAATAATCACCCACCTCTCTCCATCAACTTTCAATTTTACCCATATTAATCGAGAATTTACTTTCTTACAGTTATATATATATATATATATATATATATATATATATATATATATATATATATATATATATATATATTATCCCTGGGGATAGGGGAGAAAGAATACTTCTCACGTATTCCCTGCGTGTCGTAGAAGGCGACTAAAAGGGAAGGGAGCGGGGGCTGGAAATCCTCCCCTCTTTTTTATATTTGGTTTTCCAAGGAAAGGAACAGAGAAGGGGGCCAGTTGAGGGTATTCCGTAGGAGGCCCAGTCATCTGTTCTCAACGCTACCTTGCTATCGCGGGATATGGCGAATGGTATAAAAAAAAAAGAAAAAAAAAAAAATATATATATATATATATATATATATATGTATATATATATATATGTATATATATATATATATATATATATATATATATATATATATATATATATATATATATATATATATATATATATATATATATATATATATATATATATATATATATATATATATACTTATATATATATATATATATATATATATATATATATATATATATATATATATATATATATATATATATATATATATATATATATATATATATATATATATATATATATATATTTATATATATATATATATATATATACATTTATATATATATATATATATATATATATATATATATATATATATATATATATATATATATATATAAATGTATATATATATATATATATATATATAAGTCCCTGCTGTTGTTTGTAATTAATAGGAATGGCTGCTCTGAAGCATGGCATCAACCAGAACCCATGACAGAACTGTACTCACGTCTAGAGAACTGGCGTAGAAAGCAAGTTTCTCAGAGAAATGCAACACTAAAAGGAAAGCAGCGTAGAAGAGCACTGGTTGCTGTCCTAGACAAGGAGACTGAATTGCTGAGATCCCTTGAAGCTCACAGAGCTATACGCTCTGCTAGGAGGAGGAATGCAGCCATTGCCAGGTTTCTGCAGGAGGTGTCTTATATACGAATGTGGAATGGCCTTAGTGCATGATATGGAGCAGCAGCAGCAGCAGCAAGAAACACACGTGACCACTGCCGACTCGACAGAACTTAGTTGATAATAGAAGTACAATATGTAGCACACCAGCAATTTGGAAAAAGAAATTTTCTTCAATAGCAGTTGTTGGTACTGCTATGGATATAACAAATGATTTGTGATAATTGGTTAATATATATTGAAAATTGTTTTAAGGGAGACCAATATTAATTGCAAGATTTGAGTGTTTATTGAACAAAATGCATTCAATAGAAAATGGCTTTCAAGGCATGAGATTAGGAAAGAAAATCAGTGTGAACGTTCGGTGAGATCGCTGCAGACACAGCTTCACATACAGATCCAACCAGCCTACGTTAGCCCATAACCAGCTAAGCTGCCTATCCTGGATATCTGGGTTAAAGATGGTAAAATCTAGACATCTGGAGGAGACATAAAACTTTGGGTGGATTCCGTCGACAACTTGGCCAAGGTGTGGGGTGCGTCATGTGACCAGACTGTATCACGTTATGAAAATGTTCCCCGTCCGTGCAACTGTGTTAGAACCAGAGGCCAGCAAACAACGCCTCCAAGGCTTGGCGGACCTTGCAACGGCTTCAGGAACAACGAGGGAGAAGGTAGCAGCGGAGGCACAATCCTGGGAGCTGCCACACTCACGGTTCCCCACTGAGGCCACGTTTTGATGTCGCCCAGGGCCGGACCTTAGGAACTGCTGCTCTCACACAAGCCACCGTTTACGGGAAGTCAGCACCACAAGTAAAGCATCCTCCTCGAAGGCTCAGAGTGGGGTGCCTAAATGTGTGTGGATGTAACCAAGATGTGAAGACCCTTACTGGAAAAACAATCACTCTTGAAGTAGAACCTTCAGACACAATTGAAAATGTGAAGGAAAATAGTGAAATTGGAGAAAAATGTAGCTTAGACATTGAAGTTTATTGATACAGTGGTTAAATTGATGAGAACTGCTATTGACGTTTGTGTAAATAAATTATACATTTCCTTTTTTCCATAGCCAGAGGTTGAACCATTATGTGACATTCATTTTTTTCATTCATTTCAAGCTAGAAGTTTCAGTTTCTAAATTGTTTCTTACATTTTTCATATGTATATATATGTATGTGTGTGTGTGTGTGTGTATATGTGCGTATGTATGTGTATGTGTGTGTATGTGTATATGTATATATATATGTATATTATCCCTGGGGATAGGGGTGAAAGAATACTTCCCACGTATTCCTCGCGTGTCGTAGAAAGCGACTAGAGGGGACGGGAGCGGGGGGCCAGAAATCCTCCCCTCCTTGTATTAACTTTCTAAAATGGGAAACAGAAGAAGGAGTCACGCGGGGAGTGCTCATCCTCCTCGAAGGCTCAGAGTGGGGTGCCTAAATGTGGGTGGATGTAACCAAGATGTGAAAAAAGGAGAGATAGGTAGTATGTTTGAGGAAAGGAACCCGGATGTTTTGGCTCTGAGTGAGACGAAGCTCAAGGGTAAAGGGGAAGAGTGGTTTGGGAATGTCTGGGGAGTAAAGTCAGGGGTTAGTGAGAGGACAAGAGCAAGGGAAGGAGTAGCAATACTCCTGAAACAGGAGTTGTGGGAGTATGTGATAGAGTGTAAGAAAGTAAATTCTCAATTAATATGGGTAAAACTGAAAGTTGATGGAGAGAGGTGGGTGATTATTGGTGCATATGCACCTGGGCATGAGAAGAAAGATCAAGAGAGGCAAGTGTTTTGGGAGCAGCTGAATGAGTGTGTTAGTGGTTTTGATGCACGAGACCGGGTTATAGTGATGGGTGATTTGAATGCAAAGGTGAGTAATGTGGCAGTTGAGGGAATAATTGGTATACATGGGGTGTTCAGTGTTGTAAATGGAAATGGTGAAGAGCTTGTAGATTTATGTGCTGAAAAAGGACTGATGATTGGGAATACCTGGTTTAAAAAGCGAGATATACATAAGTATACTTATGTAAGTAGGAGAGATGGCCAGAGAGCGTTATTGGATTACGTGTTAATTGACAGGCGTGCGAAAGAGAGACTTTTGGATGTTAATGTGCTGAGAGGTGCAACTGGAGGGATGTCTGATCATTATCTTGTGGAGGCTAAGGTGAAGATTTGTATGGGTTTTCAGAAAAGAAGAGTGAATGTTGGGGTGAAGAGGGTGGTGAGAGTAAGTGAGCTTGAGAAGGAGACCTGTGTGAGGAAGTACCAGGAGAGACTGAGTACAGAATGGAAAAAGGTGAGAACAATGGAAGTAAGGGGAGTGGGGGAGGAATGGGATGTATTTAGGGAATCAGTGATGGATTGCACAAAAGATGCTTGTGGCATGAGAAGAGTGGGAGGTGGGTTGATTAGAAAGGGTAGTGAGTGGTGGGATGAAGAAGTAAGAGTATTAGTGAAAGAGAAGAGAGAGGCATTTGGACGATTTTTGCAGGGAAAAAATGCAATTGAGTGGGAGATGTATAAAAGAAAGAGACAGGAGGTCAAGAGAAAGGTGCAAGAGGTGAAAAAAAGGGCAAATGAGAGTTGGGGTGAGAGAGTATCATTAAATTTTAGGGAGAATAAAAAGATGTTCTGGAAGGAGGTAAATAAAGTGCGTAAGACAAGGGAGCAAATGGGAACTTCAGTGAAGGGCGCAAATGGGGAGGTGATAACAAGTAGTGGTGATGTGAGAAGATGGAGTGAGTATTTTGAAGGTTTGTTGAATGTGTTTGATGATAGAGTGGCAGATATAGGGTGTTTTGGTCGAGGTGGTGTGCAAAGTGAGAGGGTTAGGGAAAATGATTTGGTAAACAGAGAAGAGGTAGTGAAAGCTTTGCGGAAGATGAAAGCCGGCAAGGCAGCAGGTTTGGATGGTATTGCAGTGGAATTTATTAAAAAAGGGGGTGACTGTATTGTTGACTGGTTGGTAAGGTTATTTAATGTATGTATGACTCATGGTGAGGTGCCTGAGGATTGGCGGAATGCGTGCATAGTGCCATTGTACAAAGGCAAAGGGGATAACAGTGAGTGCTCAAATTACAGAGGTATAAGTTTGTTGAGTATTCCTGTTAAATTATATGGGAGGGTATTGATTGAGAGGGTGAAGGCATGTACAGAGCATCAGATTGGGGAAGAGCAGTGTGGTTTCAGAAGTGGTAGAGGATGTGTGGATCAGGTGTTTGCTTTGAAGAATGTATGTGAGAAATACTTAGAAAAGCAAATGGATTTGTATGTAGCATTTATGGATCTGGAGAAGGCATATGATAGAGTTGATAGAGATGCTCTGTGGAAGGTATTAAGTATATATGGTGTGGGAGGAAAGTTGTTAGAAGCAGTGAAAAGTTTTTATCGAGGATGTAAGGCATGTGTACGTGTAGGAAGAGAGGAAAGTGATTGGTTCTCAGTGAATGTAGGTTTGCGGCAGGGGTGTGTGATGTCTCCATGGTTGTTTAATTTGTTTATGGATGGGGTTGTTAGGGAGGTAAATGCAAGAGTTTTGGAAAGAGCGGCAAGTATGAAGTCTGTTGGGGATGAGAGAGCTTGGGAAGTGAGTCAGTTGTTGTTCGCTGATGATACAGCGCTGGTGGCTGATTCATGTGAGAAACTGCAGAAGCTGATGACTGAGTTTGGTAAAGTGTGTGGAAGAAGAAAGTTAAGAGTAAATGTGAATAAGAGCAAGGTTATTAGGTACAGTAGGGTTGAGGGTCAAGTCAATTGGGAGGTGAGTTTGAATGGAGAAAAACTGGAGGAAGTGAAGTGTTTTAGATATCTGGGAGTGGATCTGGCAGCGGATGGAACCATGGAAGCGGAAGTGGATCATAGGGTGGGGGAGGGGGCGAAAATTCTGGGGCCCTTGAAGAATGTGTGGAAGTCGAGAACATTATCTCGGAAAGCAAAAATGGGTATGTTTGAAGGAATAGTGGTTCCAACAATGTTGTATGGTTGCGAGGCGTGGACTATGGATAGAGTTGTGCGCAGGAGGATGGATGTGCTGGAAATGAGATGTTTGAGGACAATGTGTGGTGTGAGGTGGTTCGATCGAGTGAGTAACGTAAGGGTAAGAGAGATGTGTGGAAACAAAAAGAGCGTGGTTGAGAGAGCAGAAGAGGGTGTTTTGAAGTGGTTTGGGCACATGGAGAGGATGAGTGAGGAAAGATTGACCAAGAGGATATATGTGTCGGAGGTGGAGGGAACAAGGAGAAGAGGGAGACCAAATTGGAGGTGGAAAGATGGAGTGAAAAAGATTTTGTGTGATCGGGGCCTGAACATGCAGGAGGGTGAAAGGAGGGCAAGGAATAGAGTGAATTGGAGCGATGTGGTATACCGGGGTTGACGTGCTCTCAGTGGATTGAATCAAGGCATGTGAAGCGTCTGGGGTAAGCTATGGAAAGCTGTGTAGGTATGTATATTTGCGTGTATGGACGTATATATATACATGTGTATGGGGGGGGTTGGGCCATTTCTTTCGTCTGTTTCCTTGCGCTACCTCGCAAACGCGGGAGACAGCGACAAAGTATTATAAATATATATATATATATATATATATATATATATATATGGTTGAAAAAACATATCATTATGGGTAATAGCTGCAATGAGACTAGAGCAACCATAAAAGCTTATGTAAATAAGTTAGTTAAATTGGTTAAATTGATGAGAACTGCTATTGACGTTTGTGTAAATAAATTATACATTTCCTTTTTTCCATAGCCAGAGGTTGAACCATTATGTGACATTCTTTTTTTTCATTCATTTCAAGCTAGAAGTTTCAGTTTTCTAAATTGTTTCTTACATTTCTCATATGTATATATATGTATGTGTGTGTGTATATGTGCGTATGTATGTGTATGTGTGTGTATGTGTATATGTATATATATATGTATATTATCCCTGGGGATAGGGGTGAAAGAATACTTCCCACGTATTCCTCGCGTGTCGTAGAAAGCGACTAGAGGGGACGGGAGCGGGGGGCCAGAAATCCTCCCCTCCTTGTATTAACTTTCTAAAATGTGAAACAGAAGAAGGAGTCACGCGGGGAGTGCTCATCCTCCTCGAAGGCTCAGAGTGGGGTGCCTAAATGTGTGTGGATGTAACTAAGATGTGAAAAAAGGAGAGATAGGTAGTATGTTTGAGGAAAGGAAACTAGATGTTTTGGCTCTGTGTGAAACGAAGCTCAAGGGTAAAGGGGAAGAGTGGTTTGGGAATGTCTGGGGAGTAAAGTCAGGGGTTAGTGAGAGGACAAGAGCAAGGGAAGGAGTAGCAATACTCCTGAAACAGGAGTTGTGGGAGTATGTGATAGAGTGTAAGAAAGTAAATTCTCGATTAATATGGGTAAAACTGAAAGTTGATGGAGAGAGGTGGGTGATTATTGGTGCATATGCACCTGGGCATGAGAAGAAAGATCAAGAGAGGCAAGTGTTTTGGGAGCAGCTGAATGAGTGTGTTAGTGGTTTTGATGCACGAGACCGGGTCATAGTGATGGGTGATTTGAATGCAAAGGTGAGTAATGTGGCAGTTGAGGGAATAATTGGTATACATGGGGTGTTCAGTGTTGTAAATAGAAATGGTGAAGAGCTTGTAGATTTATGTGCTGAAAAAGGACTGATGATTGGGAATACCTGGTTTAAAAAGCGAGATATACATAAGTATACTTATGTAAGTAGGAGAGATGGCCAGAGAGCGTTATTGGATTACGTGTTAATTGACAGGCGTGCGAAAGAGAGACTTTTGGATGTTAATGTGCTGAGAGGTGCAACTGGAGGGATGTCTGATCATTATCTTGTGGAGGCTAAGGTGAAGATTTGTATGGTTGTTCAGAAAAGAAGAGTGAATGTTGGGGTGAAGAGGGTGGTGAGAGGAAGTGAGCTTGAGAAGGAGACCTGTGTGAGGAAGTACCAGGAGAGACTGAGTACAGAATGGAAAAAGGTGAGAACAATGGAAGTAAGGGGAGTGGGGGAGGAATGGGATGTATTTAGGGAATCAGTGATGGATTGCGCAAAAGATGCTTGTGGCATGAGAAGAGTGGGAGGTGGGTTGATTAGAAAGGGTAGTGAGTGGTGGGATGAAGAAGTAAGAGTATTAGTGAAAGAGAAGAGAGAGGCATTTGGACGATTTTTGCAGGGAAAAAATGCAATTGAGTGGGAGATGTATAAAAGAAAGAGGCAGGAGGTCAAGAGAAAGGTGCATGAGGTGAAAAAAAGGGCAAATGAGAGTTGGGGTGAGAGAGTATCATTAAATTTTAGGGAGAATAAAAAGATGTTCTGGAAGGAGGTAAATAAAGTGCGTAAGACAAGGGAGCAAATGGGAACTTCAGTGAAGGGCGCAAATGGGGAGGTGATAACAAGTAGTGGTGAAGTGAGGAGATGGAGTGAGTATTTTGAAGGTTTGTTGAATGTGTTTGATGATAGAGTGGAAGATATAGGGTGTTTTGGTCGAGGTGGTGTGCAAAGTGAGAGGGTTAGGGAAAATGATTTGGTAAACAGAGAAGAGGTAGTGAAAGCTTTGCGGAAGATGAAAGCCGGCAAGGCAGCAGGTTTGGATGGTATTGCAGTGGAATTTATTAAAAAAGGGGGTGACTGTATTGTTGACTGGTTGGTAAGGTTATTTAATGTATGTATGACTCATGGTGAGGTGCCTGAGGATTGGCGGAATGCGTGCATAGTGCCATTGTACAAAGGCAAAGGGGATAACAGTGAGTGCTCAAATTACAGAGGTATAAGTTTGTTGAGTATTCCTGTTAAATTATATGGGAGGGTATTGATTGAGAGGGTGAAGGCATGTACAGAGCATCAGATTGGGGAAGAGCAGTGTGGTTTCAGAAGTGGTAGAGGATGTGTGGATCAGGTGTTTGCTTTGAAGAATGTATGTGAGAAATACTTAGAAAAGCAAATGGATTTGTATGTAGTATTTATGGATCTGGAGAAGGCATATGATAGAGTTGATAGAGATGCTCTGTGGAAGGTATTAAGTATATATGGTGTGGGAGGAAAGTTGTTAGAAGCAGTGAAAAGTTTTTATCGAGGATGTAAGGCATGTGTACGTGTAGGAAGAGAGGAAAGTGATTGGTTCTCAGTGAATGTAGGTTTGCGGCAGGGGTGTGTGATGTCTCCATGATTGTTTAATTTGTTTATGGATGGGGTTGTTAGATAGGTAAATGCAAGAGTTTTGGAAAGAGGGGCAAGTATGAAGTCTGTTGGGGATGAGAGAGCTTGGGAAGTGAGTCAGTTGTTGTTCGCTGATGATACAGCGCTGGTGGCTGATTCATGTGAGAAACTGCAGAAGCTGGTGACTGAGTTTGGAAAAGTGTGTGGAAGAAGAAAGTTAAGAGTAAATATGAATAAGAGCAAGGTTATTAGGTACAGTAGGGTTGAGGGTCAAGTCAATTGGGAGGTGAGTTTGAATGGAGAAAAACTGGAGGAAGTGAAGTGTTTTAGATATCTGGGAGTGGATCTGGCAGCGGGTGGAACCATGGAAGCGGAAGTGGATCATAGGGTGGGGGAGGGGGCGAAAATCCTGGGGGACTTGAAGAATGTGTGGAAGTCGAGAACATTATCTCGGAAAGCAAAAATGGGTATGTTTGAAGGAATAGTGGTTCCAACAATGTTGTATGGTTGCGAGGCGTGGGCTATGGATAGAGTTGTGCGCAAGAGGATGGATGTGCTGGAAATGAGATGTTTGAGGACAATGTGTTGTGTGAGGTGGTTTGATCGAGTGAGTAACGTAAGGGTAAGAGAGATGTGTGGAAATAAAAAGAGCGTGGTTGAGAGAGCAGAAGAGGGTGTTTTGAAGTGGTTTGGGCACATGTAGAGGATGAGTAAGGAAAGATTGACCAAGAGGATATATGTGTCGGAGGTGGAGGGAACAAGGAGAAGAGGGAGACCAAATTGGAGGTGGAAAGATGGAGTGAAAAAGATTTTGTGTGATCGGGGCCTGAACATGCAGGAGGGTGAAAGGAGGGCAAGGAATAGAGTGAATTGGAGCGATGTGGTATACTGGGGTTGACGTGCTGTCAGTGGATTGAAGCAAGGCATGTGAAGCGTCTGGGGTAAACCATGGAAAGCTGTGTAGGTATGTATATTTGCGTGTGTGGACGTATGTATATACATGTGTATGGGTGGGGGGTTGGGTCATTTCTTTCGTCTGTTTCCTTTCGCTACCTCGCAAACGCGGGAGACAGCGACAAAGTATAATAAAAAAAAAAAAAAATATATATACATATATATATATATATATATATATATATATATATATATATATATATATATATATATATATATATATATACATGCATATCCTCTCCATGGTTTACCCCAGAAGCTTAACATGCCCTGGTTCAATCCATTGACAGCATATCGACCCCGGTATACCAAATCGTTCCAATTCACTTTATTCCTTGCACATCTTTCACTTCCTGATGTTCAGGCCCCGATCACTCAAAATCATTTTCACTCCTTCTTTCCACCTCCAATTTGGTCTCCCACTTCTCTTCGTTGCCTCTACCCCTGACAAATATATCCGCTTTGTAAATAATTCCTCAATCAATCTCTGCATGTGACCAAAATATTTTAAATCTCCCTCTTCTGCTCTCTCAACCACACTATTCTCATTACCACACACCTCTCTTTCCCTTTCATTACTTACTCGATCAAACCAACTCACACGATATATTGTCATCAAACATCTCATTTTCAGCACATTCACCCTCCTTCGCACAATTCTATCTATAGACCACGGCTCGCAACCATATAACATTGTTGGAACCACCACTCCTTCAAATAAACCCATTTTTGGTTTCCAAGATAACTTTCTTCACTTCCAGACATAATGCAATGCTCCCAAAACTCCCCCTCCCCCCCCACACACACACTCACACAAACACGGACACACACACGTATACACACGCCCAATGATTCACTTCCGCTTACATGGTTCCATTCGCTGCCAAATCCACTCCCAGATATCTAAAGAAGCTTCACTACCTCCAGTTTTCCTCCATTCAAACTTACCTCCCAATTGGCTTGTTCCTCAACCCTTCTGTACCTAATAATCTTGCTTTTATTCACATTCACTCTCAACTTTCTTCTTCCACACACTTTACCAAACTGAGCTTCTGCAGTTTCTCACTCGAATCAGCCGCCAGCGCTGTATCATCAGCGAACAACAAATGACCCACTTCCCAAGCTCTGTCATCCACAACAGACTGCATGCTTGCCCCTCTTTCCAAAACTCTTGCATTCACCTCCCTAACAACCCCATCCATAATCAAATTAAACAGCCATGGAGACATCATCCACCTCTGCCACAAACCAAAATTCACTGAGACCCAATTACTCTACTATCTTCCTACACGTACACATGCCTTACATCCTCGATATAAACTTTTCACTGCTTCTAACAACTTACCTCCCACACCATATATTTGTAATACCTTCCACAGAGCATCTCTATCAACTCATATGCCTTCTCCAGATCCATAGATGCTACATACAAATCCTTTTGCTTTTCTAAGTATTTCTCACATACATTCCTTAAACCAAACACATGATACGCATATCCTCTACCACTTCAGAAACCACACTGCTCTTGACCTATCTGATGCTCTGTACATGCCTTCATCCTCTCAATCAATACCTTCCCATATAATTTGCCAGGATACTTAATAAACGTATACATCTGAAAATTGAGGACTCACTTTCATCCTCTTTGCCTCAGTACAATGGCACGCTGCAAGCATTTCGCCAATCCTCGCGCACTTCAATAAATTCCATTGCAATACTATCCAAACCCGCTGCCTTGCCGGCTTTCATCTTAAGCAAAGCTTTTACTACCTCTTCACCAAATTATTCTCCCTAACCCTCTCAATTTGCTCACCACCTCGATCAAAACACCCTGTATCTGCCAATCTATCACCAAACACATTCATTTAACCTTCAAAATACTCACTCCATCTCCTTCTTACATCACCACTACTTGTTATCACCTCCCCATTAGCCCCCTTCACTGATGTTCCCATTTGTTCTCTTGTCTTACGCACTTTATTTACCTCCTTCGAAAACATCTTTGTATTCTCCCTAAAACTTAATGATACTCTCTCACCCCAAATCACATTTCTCCTCTTAATCACCTCTTCACCTTTCTCTTGACATCCTGCCTCTTTCTTTTATACATCTCCTAGTCATCTGCATTATTTCCCTGCAAAAATCGACTAAATGCCTCTCTCTTCTCTTTCACTGATAATCTTACTTCTTCATCTCACCACTCACTACCAGTTCTAATCTGCCCACCTACCACGCTTCTCATGCCACAAGCATCTTTTGAGCAAGCCATCGCTACTTCCCTAAATACATCCCATTCCCCCCCCACTTCCCTTACGTCCTTTGTTCTCACCTTTTTCCATTATGTACTCAGTCTCTCCTGGTACTTCCTCACACAAGTCTCCTTCCCAATCTCACTTACTCTCACCACTCTCTTCACTCCAACATTCTTTCTTTCTGAAATCCTTTACAATCTTTCCCTTCGCCTCCACTCAGACATCCCTCCACCTGCGCCTCTCAGCATAATAACATCCAAAAGTCTCTCTTTCGTGCGCCTATCAACTAACACGTAGACAATTAACGCTCTCTGGCTATCTCTCCTACTTATATACATTTATTATTAATACTTTGTCGCTGTGTCCCACGTTAGCGAGGTATCACAAGGAAACAGACGAAAGAATGGCCCAATCCACCTACATACACATGTATATACATACAAGTCCACCCAGGCACATATATATACCTATACATCTCAACGTATACATATATATACACACGCAGATATATACATATATACACATGTACGTAATTTATACTCTCTGCCCTTATTCATTCCCGTCGCCACCCGCCACACAACCCCCTCCACCAAATGTTCTCGAGGTAACACTAGGGAAAGACAACAAAGGCCACATTCGTTCACACTGAGTCTCTGGCTGTCATGTATAATGCACCGAAACCACAGCTCCCTTTCCACATCCAGGCCCAAAAAACATTCCATGGTTTACCCCAGACGCTTCACAAGCCTTGGTTCAATCCATTGACAGCACGTCGACCTCGGTATACCACATTGTTCCAATTCACTCTATTCCTTGCACGCCTTTCACCCTCCTGCATGTACAGGCCACGATTTCTCAAAATCTTTTTCACTCCATCTTTCCACCTCTAATTTGGTCTCCCACTTCTTGCTTCCTCCACATCTCATACATATATTCATTTTGTCAATCTTTCCTCTCTAATTCTGTCCATGTGACCAAACTATTTCAAAACACCCTCTTCTGCTCTCTCAACCACATTCTTTTCATTACCATACATCTCTCTTACCTTTTCATTACTCACTCGATCAAACCAACTCACACTACATATTGTCCTCAAACATCTCATTTCCTGCACATCCACCCTCCTCGGCATAACTCTGTCTATAGCCCACGCCTCGTAACCATATAACATTGCTGGCACCACTATTCCTTCAAACATACCCATTTTTGATTTCCAAGATAACGTTTTCGAATTCCACACATTCTTCAACGCTCCCAGAACTTTCGCCCCCTCCCCCACCCTATGATTCACTTCCGCTTCCATGGTTCCATTCGCTGCCAAATCCACTCCCAGATATATAAAACACTTCACTTTCTCCAGTTTTTCTCCATTCAAACTTACCTCTCAATTGATTTGTTCCTCAACCCTACTGTACCTAATAACCTTGCTCTTATTCACATTTACTCTCAGCTTTCGTCTTTCACATACTTTACCAAAGTCAGTCACCAGTTTCTGCAGTTTGTCACCCGAATCAGCCACCAGCGCTGTATCATCAGCGAACAACAAATGACTCACCTCCGAAGCTCTCTCATCCACAACAGACTGCATACTTGCCCCTCTCCCCAGAACTCTTGCATTCACCTCCATAACAACTCCATGAATAAACAAATTAAATAGCACGGAGACATTATGCACCCCTGCCGTAATCCAACATTCACTGAGAACCAATCACTTTCCTCTCTTCCTACACGTCCACATGGCTCACATCGTCGATATACATATATATGTATATATATATATATATATATATATATATATATATATATATATATATATATATATATATATATATATATATATATATATATATATATATATATATATATATATATATATATATGTATATATATATTATATATATATATATATATATATATATCTTTTTTCACTGCTTCTAACAACTTGCCTCCCACACCATATATTCTTAATACCTTCCACAGAGCATCTCTATCAACTCTATCATATGCCTTCTCCAGATCCATAAATGCTACATACAAATCCATTTGCTTTTCTAAGTATTTCTCACATACATTCTTCAAAGCAAACACCTGATCCACACATCCTCTACCACTTCTGAAACCACACTGCTCTTCCCCAATCTGATGCTCTGTACATGCCTTCACCCTCTCAATCAATACCCTCCCATATAATTTACCAGGAATACTCAACAAACTTATACCTCTGTAATTTGAGCACTCACTCTTATCCCCTTTGCCTTTGTACAATGGCACTATGCACGCATTCCGCCAATCCTCAGGCACCTCACCATGAGTCATACATACATTAAATAACCTTACCAACCAGTCAACAATACAGTCACCCCCTTTTTCAATAAATTCCACTGCAATACCATCCAAACCTGCTGCCTTGCCGGCTTTCATCTTCCGCAAAGCTTTTACTACCTCTTCTCTGTTTACCAAATCATTTTCCCTAACCCTCTCACTTTGCACACCACCTCGACCCAAACACCCTATATCTGCCACTCTGTCATCAGACACATTCAACAAACCTTCAAAATACTCATTCCATCTCCTTCTCACATCACCACTACTTGTTATCACCTCCCCATTTACGCCCTTCACTGAAGTTCCCATTTGCTCCCTTGTCTTACGCACCCTATTTACCTCCTTCCAGAACATCTTTTTATTCTCCCTAAAATTTACTGATAGTCTCTCACCCCAACTCTCATTTGCCCTTTTTTTTTCACCTCTTGCACCTTTCTCTTGACCTCCTGTCTCTTTCTTTTATACTTCTCCCACTCAATTGCATTTTTTCCCTGCAAAAATCGTCCAAATGCCTCTCTCTTCTCTTTCACTAATACTCTTACTTCTTCATCCCACCACTCACTACCCTTTCTAAACAGCCCACCAGCAGTGAAAAGTTTTTATCGAGGATGTAAGGCATGTGTACGTGTAGGAAGAGAGGAAAGTGATTGCTTCTCAGTGAATGTAGGTTTGCGGCAGGGGTGTGTGATGTCTCCATGGTTGTTTAATTTGTTTATGGATGGGGTTGTTAGGGAGGTAAATGCAAGAGTTTTGGAAAGAGGGGCAAGTATGAAGTCTGTTGGGGATGAGAGAGCTTGGGAAGTGAGTCAGTTGTTGTTCGCTGATGATACAGCGCTGGTGGCGGATTCATGTGAGAAACTGCAGAAGCTGGTGACGGAGTTTGGTAAAGTGTGTGGAAGAAGAAAGTTAAGAGTAAATGTGAATAAGAGCAAGGTTATTAGGTACAGTAGGGTTGAGGGTCAAGTCAATTGGGAGGTGAGTTTGAATGGAGAAAAACTGGAGGAAGTGAAGTGTTTTAGATATCTGGGAGTGGATCTGTCAGCGGATGGAACCATGGAAGCGGAAGTGGATCATAGGGTGGGGGAGGGGGCGAAAATTTTGGGAGCCTTGAAAAATGTGTGGAAGTCGAGAACATTATCCCGGAAAGCAAAAATGGGTATGTTTGAAGGAATAGTGGTTCCAACAATGTTGTATGGTTGCGAGGCGTGGGCTATGGATAGAGTTGTGCGCAGGAGGATGGATGTGCTGGAAATGAGATGTTTGAGGACAATGTGTGGTGTGAGGTGGTTTGATCGAGTAAGTAACGTAAGGGTTAGAGAGATGTGTGGAAATAAAAAGAGCGTGGTTGAGAGAGCAGAAGAGGGTGTTTTGAAATGGTTTGGGCACATGGAGAGAATGAGTGAGGAAAGATTGACCAAGAAGATATATGTGTCGGAGGTGGAGGGAACGAGGAGAAGAGGGAGACCAAATTGGAGGTGGAAAGATGGAGTGAAAAGGATTTTGTGTGATCGGGGCCTGAACATGCAGGAGGGTGAAAGGAGGGCAAGAAATAGAGTGAATTGGAGCGATGTGGTATACAGGGGTTGACGTGCTGTCAGTGGATTGAATCAAGGCATGTGAAGCGTCCGGGGTAAACCATGGAAAGCTGTGTAGGTATGTATATTTGCGTGTGTGGACGTGTGTATGTACATGTGTATGGGGGGGGGGGTGTGGGCCATTTCTTTCGTCTGCTTCCTTGCGCTACCTCGCAAACGCGGGAGACAGCGACAAAGTATAAAAAAAAAAAAAAAAAAAAAATATATATATATATATATATATATATATATATATATATATATATATATATATATATATCGACGATGTGAGCCATGTGGACGTGTAGGAAGAGAGGAAAGTATACGCTAGGCAACCTTAGGTTTGGTTACTATTTCTCTCCCCCTTGTGAATCTTTTGCATTTATTTGGCAAAGATGTATTT
This sequence comes from Panulirus ornatus, assembly GCF_036320965.1. Taxonomy (NCBI): domain Eukaryota; kingdom Metazoa; phylum Arthropoda; class Malacostraca; order Decapoda; family Palinuridae; genus Panulirus; species Panulirus ornatus. The sequence continues at coordinate 26,486,965 of NC_092227.1, forward strand.
TTTCTATCCATCCTTTCCAATAACTCTACATTATGTAACGATCCTTATGACCCACAGCGAAATGTCTTGCAGCGACGAGTTATGCTCGTGAATGCGGTGAGAATGGTGATTCCTGGCAGGACTAGCCAGGGGCAGTGGCTAGTGGTGGGGAACTTCCAGCTCTCCAATTCTGGTTCCAAAACTACAATACAGACCAGTAACAATAAAGCCAGTACAAAGGTAGGCGACAACACTGACTCTATCAGACAATTGGCGTATGAAGAGACGCTATGAAGATTATATCTCTTTTCCTTATGAAACGTGCGCTTCACAATGACAATTCAAGTTTTCATAATTCTGGATAGATTCGACGACGTAAATTAAGAAAAAGTTTGTAAACACAGGAGAATAACTGATATGGTTAAAAGTTTCTTAGCATACAGATGCGTGGAACACTAGAATAAGTTACCGTCAAATGTTTAGATGCTAAGGATACAATGACATTCAAAAAACGATTAAATAAAAACCATTTCAAATGCCTGCTGATTGAACAAGGAGTAAAAATTATAGATTTCTATCAAATCTGATCTTATGATTATCTTGCAGCAATCCAGGGATATGATGGTGTATCAAGATTTTAGAGATGGGTCTGCCTTCGCTCTGTGTTGTTCAGTGTCATGCAGGTTTACTTCAACAATACTTGTCCTTTCATTTTTATATCCTGCCGGTTGTTGTTGCCGCAGAGTTGGGAGAGTTTTCATTATTTACCGTTTTGTACTTCATTGACTTAGTAAAGAAACAGATTCAGAATTAAGTCCCCTGAACATTGATGTTCTCTCTCTCTCTCTCTCTCTCTCTCTCTCTCTCTCTCTCTCTCTCTCTCTCTCTCTCTCTCTCTCTCTCTCTCTCTCTCTCTCTCTCTCTCTCTCTCTCTCTCTCTCTCTCTCTCTCTCTCTCTCTCTCTCTGAGCCACAGTGAATGTGAAATAATTCTAATAAGTACATCAGTCATAGATCTTTGCCATAGACTACCAAAAGTCAATGTTAACATGTAAAAAAAAGAAAGGTTGAAGAAATACTGAAGGGGTCAGAATAATGAGATGCAAATATTATACCGACGGGAGTTGTTAACTTCCATTTAGTTGAACAGCAGGAAGGAAGAGTAGATAGTTGACGTAGGTGCAACCGTAGGGAAAGAATAATGAGTCAACAGGTGAAAGGTGACAGATCTAAAGGCATATAAAATTTAGTAAAGCATTCAACTCCTTGTACTAGTAAACGACAGACTAACAGAAGGGAACAACACTACAAATGATGTGACACTGACTTTGAATATAGAAGTAAATAATGCAAGCCTATCACATTGTAATATCAAAGAAATTACTACATCATACAGTGCGAAAAAAGCGACTGTGAACGGAATACAATAACCAAGGACAGTAAACAGAGTGAGCAAAGCAAACCCGGAGGGCGATCACTAAAATGAATCCACACTCAGATTTGAACTAGTTCTTCATGGTTGATAACCTCACAATGAACATGATAATATGATATAAGAATAGAAAACAACTCACGAGTGGGCTGATAGCAAACAAAAGAAAGTTAGTGTTAAAAGGAAAACATGGAGAAAGAAAGCAGAGGATGATTATGAGAACATAGAAAAAGGGTTAGGAATTGCATGGAAATAAAGATGATGTTACTAATGACACACATGATCAAAATAAGTCAAGACCGGACATCTTAACGTGAGAGAAAAGTATGAAAATGACCCCAAGGAAATATGCAAGATAGTATCTGAACAGTGCAAATCAATGTTCCTCTCAAAATGCTGAGAAATTTTAAATGATGAATAGTTTAACCAACATCATGAAAACGCACTCACGAATATTGAAATACCATAGGATAATATAATGAGAACGAGAAATTACCCTAAATAAAATTCAACTCGGGACCAGATGGAATCACAGCCATCAAAATATCAGGGACCTTCTAGCGCCACCACAGTACATTGTTAACCCACTCGTCCCGTCGATCCAAGATCTCACTTCTTTCAAAAGCTTCATTTTCTTTCTCATACCCATCAGTTATATCTTCAAAGTCCATGTTTGCTATTATTCATTAGATTCCCTTTAGTTAGATATTTACACATACAGATACTTCTTCCAATAGCTTGTGGACCACGACCACGCTTGCTAGGAATATAAGGCTATAATTAAAAGCAACGTCTCTAATCGCCTTTAAGGATGTAGAATGGGTAGATATGTTTGTGTAATTATCTATTTGCACATTACTGGGAGGATGCTTTGCACTCCTGGGCCTCACCTCTTGAACCATCTCTACAATAACACAACTTGTTTTGATATATTCTTTATGCTGTTCCCAGTGATTGCTTTCTCTATCAATTTTTTTTTTCATTCTTCCATTTCTCTTACACCATTATAATAGTACTTCTTTACACCCTTTCTAGCAGGCTTCATGAATTTCATTTCTTTTCTATGGTTGTTCTTCCAACGAAGATTTCATAATGTTGTCAGGTCACCCCTAACTCTTTTCTCTTCCACTGTTGGCCTTGAGACTTTCCCTGAACCCTAACACCCTTAATTCTGGTACCACATTTGTTGCCCTCATTTGGAACCTTTCTGTTAGCTTATTGTTCTTCTATAGGCGCGGTGACCAAATCTGAGTAGCATATTCTAGCTTTGGCTTTATACTGGACACGATCAGCTTACTGAATGATAATTCCTTGTCCATGAACTTAAAGCTGTTCTACTAATTACCAACACACTTAACTATTTTCCTAAGATGGAACTCTGATGACAGGTGAGGAAAGATGTCGACTCCCAAGTCTCTCGTAGACACAGATTCCTGCCTCTTATTCCCAGATAGATGATATTCATATTCAGGATTTCTTTCATTGTGATCCATCCTCATTACTTTATATCTGCTCCGGTTGAAAATTATCAGCAATGACTCACACTACTCTTAGAGTGTGTGTGTGTGTGTGTGTGTGTGTGTGTGTGTGTGTGTGTGTGTGTGTGTGTGTGTATGTGTGTGTGTGTGTGTATGCAGTTTCACCATCCCATAAATATCACAGCTGGCCATAGTAATGCATAAAACTGAAGAAGAAAGTACGCCTCCATCACTGGACCTGATTTGAATATATTTCTCCTCAAGTTTGTAAACAAGCAACATTTTGACATGTTTTCAAAGTTTCTTTAAAGCTACAAATCTATTGCCTATACTTATTAAGCTCAATGAATAGAGGGCTTTTATCATCATTCATGAGCAATCCTGCCAAGTTGGGCTATAAAATACAGGCTATGCGAGGGTTATGAGTTATGGCTGCCAGGTCCGGCGAACACGCCCGCAGCCACCCTACTGCTCACTCTGGATTATTTCTATTTTACAAAGGTATTTACAGAAACGTACTCTGGCTCGCACACACACACACACACACACACACACAAACACACACACACACACACACACACACACACACACACACACACACAGGTATATTATTATCATTACTATATTACTATATTACTATCATACTTAGTAACTGTCTCCCGCGTTAGCGAGGGAGCGTAAGGAGACAGACGAAATAATGGCCCAACCTACCCATATACATAAACGCCCACACAAGCACATATACATACCAATACATTTCAACGAATACATACATATACATACACAGATGTATATACATATATACACATGTACATATTCATACTTGCTGCCTTCATCCATTTCCGTCACCACCCTGCTACACATGAGACAGCGCCCACTTCTCCAAGCGCGCGCTAAGTAGTTAAGAAACGACAACAAAGGCCACATTCGTTAACACTCAGTCTCTAGCTGTCATATGTAATGCAACGAAACCAAACTCCTTTTCCACATCCAAGAACCACAAAACTTTCCATGGTTTACCCCAGAAGCTCCATATGCCCTGGTTCAGTCCACTGACAGCATGTAGACACCGGTATACCACATCGTTCTAATTCACTCTAATCCTTGCACGCCTTTCACCCTCCTGTAAGTTGACGTCCCGATTTCTCAAAATCCTTTTCACTCCATCCTTCCACCTCAAATTTGGTCTCCCACTTCTCGTTCACTCCGACTCTGACGCACATGTCCACTTTGTCAATCTTTCCTACCTCATTCTCTCTATGTGACCAAACCATTTCAATACATGATCCTCTGCTCTCTCAACCACATTCCTTTTATTATCACACATCTCACACCACATATTGCCCTCAAACATTTCATTTCCCACACATCCTTCCTCCTCCGCACAACCTTATCTATAGGCCATGATTCGCAAACACATAACATTGTCGGAACCACTTTTCCTTCAAATATACCCATTTCTGCTCTCCGAGATAATGTTCTCGCCTTCCAAACACTCTTCAACGCTCGCAGATCCCTCTCTCCCTTCCCCACCCTGTGACTCATTTACGCTTTCATGGTTCCACCCGCTGCCAAATCCACTCCCAGATATCTAAAACACTTCACTTCCTCCATTTTTTCTATACAAACTTACCTCCCAATTACATCCATAACAGACTGCATACTAGCCCCTCTCTTCAAAACTCTTGTATTCACGTCCCTAACAGCCCCATCCATAAAAAAATCAAATAACCATGGAGACATCATGCACCCCTGCCGCAATCCGACATTCACTGGAATCCAATCACTTTCCTCTCTTCCTACTCGCACACATGCCTTACATCCTTGGTAAAAACTTTTCACTGCTCCTAGCAACTTACCTCCCACACCATATACTCTTGATACCTTCCAGTAAACATCTCTATCAACTTTATCATATGCCTTCACCAGATCCATAAATGCTACATACAAATCCGTCTGTTTTTCTAAGTATTTCTCACATACATTTTTTGAAAGCAAACACCTGATCCACACATCCTCTACCACTTCTGAAACAACACTGCTCTTCTCCAGTCTGACGCTCTGTACATGCATTTACCCTCTCAGTTAATACCCTCCCATATAAATTCTCAGAAATACTCAACAAACTTATACCTCTGTAATTAGAACACTTAAATTTACCCCCTATGCCTTTGTACAATGGCACTATGCATACATTCCACCAATCCTCAGGCACTTCACCATCAACCATTCATAAATTTAATATCATTACCAACCAGTCAACAATACAGTCACCCCCTTTTTTTGATAAATTCCACTGCAATACCATCCAAACCCGCCGCCTTACCGGCTTTCATCTTCCGCAAAGATTTCCATACCCCTTCTCTGTTCACCAGACCATTCTCCCTAACCCTCTCACTTCGCACACCACTTCGACCAAAACACCCTATATCTGCCACTCTGTTATCAAACACATTCAATAAACTTTCAAAATCCTCAATCCCTCTCCTTCTCGCTTCACTACTTGTTATTACCTCCCCATTAGCCCCCTCGCCAATGTTCCCATTTGTTATTTTGTTTTACGCATTTTATTTACCTCCTTCGAAACATCTTATTTTCCCTAAAATTTAACGATATTCTCTCACCCCAACTTTCATTTGTTCTCTTTTTCACCTCTTGCAACTGTCTCTTCACCTCCTGCCGCTTTCTTTTATACACCTCCCAAGCATTCGCACGACTTACCTGCAAAAATCGTCCAACGCCTCTCTCTTCTCTTTCACTAACAATCTTACTTCTTCATCCCAACACTCACTACCCTTCCTAATTAGCCCATCTCCCACCTTTCTCAGCCACAAGTATCTTTTGCACAAGCCATCACTGCTTCCCTAAATACATCCCATTCCTTCCTCACTCCCCTTGCATCATTTGCTCTAGCCTATTTCCATTCTGAACTCAATCTCTCCTGGTGCTTCCTGACACAAGCCTCCTTTCCAAGGTCACTTATTTTCACCACTCTCTTCACCCCAACATTCTCCATTCTTTTCTGAAAACCTCTACAAATCTTAAACTCCGCTTTCTTAAGATAATGATCAGATATCCCTCCATATGCCCATATCAGCATATTAACATCCAAAAGTCTCTTTTTCTCTGGCCTATCAATTATTATGTAATCCAAAAGAATTCTCTGGCCACCTCTTCTACTTACATACGTGTACTTATGTATATGTTTCTTATTAAACCAGGTATTCCTAGTCACTAACCCCTGACTTAACTCCCAAGATATTCCCAAACCATTCACCTTGAGCCTCGTATCACTCAGAGCCAAAACATCCAGGTTCCTTTCCTCAAACATACTACCCATCTTTCCTATATATATATATATATATATATATATATATATATATATATATATATATATATATATATATATATATATATATATATATATATATATATATATATATATATATATATATATTTGTTTTTATTTTGCATTGTCGCTGTCTCCCGCGTTAGCAAGGTAGCGCAAGGAAATAGACGAAAGAATGGCCCAATCCCCCAACATACACATGTATATACATTCACGTCCACACACGCAAATATACATACCTGTACATCTCAATGTATACATATATATACACACACAAAAATACATATATACACATGTACATAATTCAGCGCTAGGAAAAGACAACGAAAGCCCCATTCATTCACACTCAGTCTCTAGCTGTCATGTAATAATGCACCAAAACCACAGCTCCCTTTCCACATCCAGGTCCCACAGAACTTTCCATGGTTTACCCCAGACGCTTCACATGCCCTGGTTTAATCCATTGACAGCACGTCGTCCCCGGTATACCACATCGTTCCGATTCACTCAATTCTTTGCACGCCTTTCACCCCCCTGCATGTTCAGGCCCCGATCACTCAAAATCTTTTTCACTCAATCTTTCCACCTCCAATTTGGTCTCCCACTTCTCGTTTCCTCTACCTCTGACATACATATTCTCTTGGACAATCTTTCCTCACTCATTCTCTCCATGTGACCAAACCATTTCAAAACACCCTCTTCTGCTCTTTCAACCACACTCTTTTTATTTCCACACATCTCTCTTACCCTTACATTACTTACTCGATCAAACCACCTCACACCACATATTGTCCTCAAACATCTTATTTCCATCACATCCACCCTCCTGCGCACAACTCTATCCATAGCCGACGCCTCGCAACCATACAACAATGCTGGAACCACTATTCCTTCAAACATACCCATTTTTGCTTTCCGAGATAATATTCTCGACTTCCACACATTCTTCAAGGCTCCCAGAATTTTCGTTCCCTCCCCCACCCTATGATTCACTTCCGTTTCCATGGTTCCATCCTCTGCCAGATCCACTCCCATATATCTAAAACACTTTACTTCCTCCAGAATTTCTCCATTCAAACTTACCTCCCAATTGACTTGACCCTCAACCCTACTGTACCTAATAACCTTGCTCTTATTCACATTTACTCTTAACTTTCTTCTTTCACACACTTTACCAAACTCAGTCACCAGCTTCTGCAGTTTCTCACATGAATCAGCCTCCAGCGATGTATCATCAGAGAACAACAAGTGACTCACTTCCCGAGCTCTCATCCACAACAGACTGCATACTTGCCCCTCTTTCCAAAACTCTTGCATTCACCTCCCTAACAACCCCATCCATAAACAAATTAAACAACTATGGACACATCACACATCCCTGCCGCAAACCTACATTTACTGAGAACCAATCACTTTCCTCTCTTCCTACACGCACACATGCCTTACATCCTCGATAAAATCTTTTCACTGCTTCTAACAACTTGCCTCCTGCACCATATATTCTTAATACCTTCCACAAAGCATCTCTATCAACTCTATCATATGCCTTCTCCAGATCCATAAATGCTACATACAAATCCATTTGCTTTTCTAAGTATTTCCCACATACATTCTTCAAAGCAAACACCTGATTCACACATCCTCTACTACTTCTGAAACCACACTGCTCTTCTCTAAACTGATGCTCTGTACATGCCTTCACCCTCCCCATCAATACTCTCCAATATGATTTACCAGGAATACTCAACAAACTTATACCGCTGTAATTTGAGCACTCACTGTTATCCCCTTTGCCTTTTCACAATGGTACTATGCAAGCATTCCGCCAATCCTCAGGCACCTCACCATGATTCATACATAAATTAAACAACCTTACTAACCAGTCAACAATGCAGTCATCCCCCTTTTTTAATAAATTCCACTACAATACCATCCAAACCTGCTGCCTTGCCGGCTTTCATCTTCCGCATACATATATACATGCATATACTTCCACAGACATATACATATATAGAAATGTATATATGTATATGTCATATTCATACTTGCTGCCTTCATCCATGGCCATCGCCACTCCGCCGTATATGAAATAGCATCCAACCCCCCTTTCCCGCTACGAACATCCCTTGTCAGCGAGGCAGTGATGCAAAAAGACAAAAAGGGCACATCGTTTCACACTCAGTCTCTAACTTCCATGTGTAATGAACCGAAACCACTGCTCTATCTCGGTATCCAGGCCCTACAAAACTTTCTATGGTTTTCCCCAAACTCTTCACATTCCCTGCTTATCACATCGACCCCTACTTATCACATCGCTCCAATTCAATCTATTCCTTGCACGCCTTTCATTTCCCTGTATGTTCAGGCCCCGATCGCTCAAAATCTTTTTCACTCCATCTTCCGACCTCAAATTTAGTTTCCCGCTACTCACTGTTCCCACTACCTCTAATACATGCATCCCCTTTATCAATCTTTCCTCACTCATTCTCTCCATGTGACCAAACCATTTTAATATACCCTCTTCTGCACTTTCAACCACAATCATTTTCTTACTGAACATCTCTCTTATCTTTTGATTACTTACTCGCTTAAACCACCTCACACCACATATTGCCCTCAAACATTTCATTTCCAACACATCCACCCACCTCCGCACAACCCTATCTATAGCCCATACCTCTCAACCATATGACATTGATGGAACCACTATTCCTACAAACATACCTACATTTGCTCTCCGAGATAACGTTCTAGACTTCCACACATTCTTCATCACTCCCAGAATCTTCGCCTCCTCTCCCATCCTGTGCCTCACTTTCGCTTCGATGGTTCCATCTGCTGCTATGCCCACTCCCAAATATGTAAAACACCTCACTTCCTCCAGTTTTTCTCCATTGAAACTTACATCCAAAGTAACTTGACCCTCAACCCCATTGAACCTAATAACATTCCTCTTATTCACGTTTACTCTTAGCTTTCTTCTTTCACATACTTTACCAAACTCAGTCACCAACATTTGGCTAAATTAGCCATCAGCGCTGTATTATTAGCGAACAACAACTGACTCACTTACCAAGCCCTCACATCCACAACAGATACTTGCTCCTCTCCCTAAAATTCTTGCATTTACATCCCTAACCACTCCATCCATAAACAAATTTAACAACCATAGAGACATTACGCACGTTGTCGCAAACCGATATTCAAGTGGAACCAATCACTTTCCTCTATTCATACTCGCACACATGCCTTACATCCTTGTTAAAAAGTATTTACTGCTTCTAGCAACTTACTTCATCCGCCATATTCTCTTAATACCATCTACAAAGCATCTCTATCAGCCCTATCGTATGCCTTTTCCAGATCCATAAATGCTATATACAAATCCATCTGTTTTTCCAAACACCAGATAGCATTTTACCGAATCTAACTGTACAATGAGGAGGTATATGAATAAACACAAAGTGCATATGAACGTGCACCTGGTGGCTGTGTGAGCCTGCTGGAAAAAGGACCGGTGTAGTCCCCGTTGCTCACCAACGTGAGATGAAGGGTATTCGAGTACATAGTATTCGAATAGTCATTTCCCTATTAGGAGCGATAATAGCCTAGCGGTAGCGTTCCTGCCTGTTGCACAGGGGTCCCGGGTTCGGTCCTGGCTTTTGGAGGTTTTTATGTTCAATGAAGGTGCTCATTCATATGCACTTTCATCGTATACGCATATGTGTGTATATATATATATATATATATATATATATATATATATATATATATATATATATATATATATATATATATATATATATATATATATATATATATATCCCTGGGTATAGGGGAGAAAGAATACTTCCCACCTATTCCCTGCGTGTCGTAGAAGACGACTAAAAGAAGAGGGAGCGGAGAGGGGGGGGGGGGGGGGCTGGAAATCCCCACTCTCTTTTTTTTTTTTTCCAAAAGAAGGAACAGAGAAGGGGGCGAGGTGAGGATATTCCCTCAGAGGCCCAGTCCTCTGTTCTTAACGCTACCTTGCTAACGGGGGAAATGGCGAATAGTTTGAAAGAAAGAAAAAGAAATGTATATATATATATATATATACATTAATTTTTTTTTCATACAATTCGCCATCTCCCGCGTTAGCGAGGTAGCGTTAAGAACAGAGGACTGGGCCGTTGAGGGAATATCCTCACCTGGCCCCATTCTCTGTTCCCTCTTTTGGAAAATTTAAAGAAAAAACGAGAGGGGAGGATTTCCAGCCACCCGCTCCCTTCCCTTTTAGTCGCCTTCTACGACACGTGAGGAATTCGTGGGAAGTATTCTTTCTCCCCTATCCCCAGGGATAATATATACATTATATATATATATGACAGTGAGTCTCCGTACCTAGTGGTAACCTTTACTGGGTCATGTAGTTAAGTGTGCTTTATTTCAAAAAGGTGATTTATTATTACTATGATTCAATATACTGAGATTTTGTGACGACATATATTTCATCTGCCAACTGATATGCCGTGGCAGTTTCTACCTGCAATACTACAATCCTGCACCGTTGTGAAACTCGAGCCCAGTGAAGCCAAGGACTAGTGGAATATCGAAAATGCTAACGTTTTGAAAGGATGGCTGACGAATTTGTTCACTTTGTCTTCAAGTTCTAAATTGGATATGGCGTTTTTACCCTGCGAGACGAGCTGATGCCACAGTAAATTTAGAAAGAGAATTGTCGATGCTTCTGGGCTCAGTCTGAGTAGAACAGGTGTGACAGGGAGATGACATGGATCAAATAGTGGAACATGTGCGTGTGTGTGTGTGTGTGTGTGTGTGTGTGTGTGTGTGTGTGTGTGTGTGTGTGCGTGTGTGTGCGTGTGTGTGTTCGATGCTGCAGTGTTGTATGGTTGCAAGGCATGTGCTCTAGATGAATATGTTGGGATGAGGGCAAATACGTTCGAAATGTAATGCTGGAGGACATTAGTCGCGTGAGAAGGGTTGATCATGTAAGAAAATGTTAGAGGAAGGGGGAGGTTTGTTGGGAAGAAACGTGTCATTAAAGGAGCTGAAGAGAGTGCATTGAAATGGTTTTGACAGATGATGAGGATGAAAAAAGGTTGGCTAACATAGTATACATGTCCGAAATGGACGGAAAAAGGTAAAAGGGGAAACCAAGTGGGAGATGGAAGGATAGAGTGAAAGAGGCTTTTACTGCTTGGGACCTGAACATTCAGAAGGGTATCGGACATACGATAGAGCAAATTAGAGCAATGCTGGACATGTGGGGCGATTTGCTGTCAGTGGGTTGAACGAGGGCACATGCAATTGTTAGGGGAACCGTGAAAAGTTTGTGGGGTTTAGAAAGGGATACGGGACTATGGTTTCGGTGCCTTATAGATAACAACCAGCGGCTGAGCGTAAACAAGTGATGCCTTTCTTCTGCTTTGCTAACAATACCTTGCTGAGCGTGGAGCAGCGACCAAGTAAAAAAAAAAAAGAATTACATTTATTTTCCTATATAAATGTTATACTATCTTAATCATCGCCGTCTCCTAAGTTACCGAGGTAGTACAAGGAAACAGAAGGTTAATATAAAGGTATATATATATATATATATATATATATATATATATATATATATATATATATATATATATATATATATATATATATATATATTTTCCCGCTGTCTCCCGCGTTTGCGAGGTAGCGCAAGGAAACAGACGAAACAAATAGCCCAACCCACCCTCATACACAATGTATGCACAACACGTCCACACACGTAAATATACATACCTATACATCTCAATGTACAGATATATATACATACACAGACACATACATATATACCCATGCACACAATTCACACTGTCTGCCCCCATTCACTCCCATCGCCACCTCGCCACACATGGAATACCTTCCCCCTCCCCCCTCATGTGTGCGAGGTATCACTAGGAAAAGACAACAAAGGCCCCATTCGTTCACACTCAGTCTCTAGCTGCCACGCAATAATGCCCGAAACCACAGCTCCCTTTCCACATCCAGGCCCCACACAACTTTCCATGGTTTACCCCAGATGCTTCACATGCCCTGATTCAATCCACTGACAGCACGTCAACCCCTGTATACCACATCGATCCAATTCACTCTATTTCTTGCCCTCCTTCCACCCTCCTGCATGTTCAGGCCCCGATCGCACAAAATCTTTTTCACTCTATCTTTCCACCTCCAATTTGGTCTCCCACTTCTCCTCGTTCCATCCACCTCCGACATATATATCCTCTTGGTCAATCTTTCCTCACTCATTCTCTCCATGTGCCCCAAACCATTTCAAAACACCCTCTTCTGCTCTCTCAACCACGATCTTTTTATTTCCACACATCTCTCTTACCCTTACATTACTTACTCGATCAAACCACCTCACACCACACATTGTCCTCAAACATCTCATTTCCAGCACATCCATCCTCCTGCGCACAACTCTATCCATAGCCCACGCCTCGCAACCATAAAACATTGTTGGAACCACTATTCCTTCAAACATACGCATTTTTGCTTTCCGATATAATGTTCTCGACTTCCACACATTCTTCAAGGCTCCCAGGATTTTCGCCCCCTTTGATTCACTTCCGCTTCCATGGTCCATCCGCTGCCAGATCCACTCCCAGATATCTAAAACACTTTACTTCCTCCAGTTTTTCTCCATTCAAACTCACCTCCCAATTGACTTGACCCTCAACCCTACTATACCTAATAACCTTGCTCTTATTCACATTTACTCCTAACTTTCTTCTTTCACACACTTTACCAAACTCAGTCACCAGCTTCTGCAGTTTCTCACATGATTCAGCCACCAGCGCTGTATTAACAGCGAACAACAACTGACTCACTTCCCAAGCTCTCTCACCCACAACAGACTTCATTCTTGCCCCTTTCCAAAACTCTTGCATTCACCTCCCTAACAACCCCATCCATAAACAAATTAAACAACCATGGAGACATCACACACCCCTGCCACAAACTTACATTCACTGAGAACCAATCACTTTCCTCTCTTCCTACACGTACACATGCCTTACATCCTCGATAAAAACTTTTCACTGCTTCTAACAACTTGCCTCCCACACCATATATTCTTAATACCTTCGACAGAGCATATCTATCAACTCTATCATATGCCTTCTCCAGATCCATAAATGCTACATACAAATCCATTTGCTTTTCTAAGTATTTCTCACATACATTCTTCAAAGCAAACACCTGATCCATACATCCTCTACCACTTCTGAAACCACACTGCTCTTCCCCAATCTGATGCTCTGTACATGCCTTCACCCTCTCAATCAATACCGTCCCATATAATTTACCAGGAATACTCAACAAACGTATCCCTCTGTAATTTGAGCACTCACTCTTATCCCCTTTGCCTTTGTACAATGGCACTATGCACGCATTCCGGCAATCCTCAGGCACCTCACCATGAGACATACATACATTAAATAACCTTACCAACCAGTCAACAATACAGTCACCCCCTTTTTTAATAAATTCCACTGCAATACCATCCAAACCTGCTGCCTGGCCGGCTTTCATCTTCCGCAAAGCTTTTACTACCTCTTCTCTGTTTACCAAATCATTTTCCCTAACCCTCTCACTTTGCACACCACCTCGACCAAAACACCCTATATCTGCCACTCTATCATCAAACATATTCAACAAATCTTCAAAATACTCACTCCATCTCCTTCTCACATCACCACTACTTGTTATCACCTCCCCATTTGCGCCCTTCACTGAAGTTCCCATTTGGTCCCTTGTCTTACGCACTTTATTTACCTCCTTCCAGAACATCTTTTTATTCTCCCTAAAATTTAATGATACTCTCTCACCCCAACTCTCATTTCCCCTCTTTTTCACCTAAATGTGTGTGGATGTAACCAAGATGTGAAAAAAGGAGAGATAGGTAGTAGGTTTGAGGAAAGGAACCTGGATGTTTTGGCTCTGAGTGAAACGAAGCTCAAGAGTAAAGGGGAAGAGTGGTTTAGGAATGTCTTGGGAGTAAAGTCAGGGGTTAGTGATAGGACAAGAGCAAGGGAAGGAGTAGCAGTACTCCTGAAACAGGAGTTGTGGGAGTATGTGATAGAATGTAAGAAAGTAAATTCTCGATTAATATGGGTAAAACTGAAAGGTGATGGAGAGAGATGGGTGATTATTGGTGCATATGCACCTGGGCATGAGAAGAAAGATCATGAGAGGCAAGTGTTTTGGGAGCAGCTGAATCAGTGTGTTAGTGGTTTTGATGCACGAAACCGGGTTATAGTGATGGGTGATTTGAATTCAAAGGTGAGTAATGTGGCAGTTGAGGGAAAAATTGGTATACATGGGGGGTTCAGTGTTGTAAATGGAAATGGTGAAGAGCTTGTAGATTTATGTGCTGAAAAAGGGCTGGTGATTGGGAATACCTGGTTTAAAAAGCGAGATATAAATAAGTATACGTATGTAAGTAGGAGAGATGGCCAGAGAGTGTTATTGGATTACGTGTTAATTGACAGGCGCGCGAAAGAGAGACTTTTGGATGTTAATGTGCTGAGAGGTGCAACTGAAGGGATGTCTGATCATTATCTTGTGGAGGCTAAGGTGAAGATTTGTATGGGTTTTCAGAAAAGAAGAGTGAATGTTGGGGTGAAGAGGGTGGTGAGAGTAAGTGAGCTTGGGAAGGAGACTTGTGTGAGGAAGTACCAGGAGAGACTGAGTACAGAATGGAAAAAGGTGAGAACAATGGAAGTAAGGGGAGTGGGGGAGGAATGGGATGTATATATGGAATCAGTGATGGATTGCGCAAAAGATTTTTGTGGCATGAGAAGAGTGGGAGGTGGGTTGATTAGAAAGGGTAGTGAGTGGTGGGATGAAGAAGTAAGATTATTAGTGAAAGAGAAGAGAGAGGCATTTGTACGATTTTTGTAGGGAAAGAATGCAATTGAGTGGGAGATGTATAAAAGAAAGAGACAGGAGGTCAAGAGAAAGAGAATATATATATATATATATATATATATATATATATATATATATATATATATATATATATATATATATATATATATATATATATATATATATATATATATATATATATATATATATATGTTTATATATATATATATATATATATATATATATCCCTGGGAATAGGGGAGAAAGAATACTTCCCACGCATTCCTCACGTGTCGTAGAACGCGACTAAAGGGGACGCCAGCGGCGTGCTGGAAACCTTCCCCTCCTTCTATTCTAACTTTCTAAAAGGGAAAACAGAAGGAGATTGCTCATCCTCCTCGAAGGCTCAGATTTGGGTGTCTAAATGTGTGTGGATGTAACCAAAATGAGAAAAAAGGAGAGATAGGTAGTATTTATGAGGAAAGGCACCTGAATGTTTAGGCTCTCACTGAAACGAAGATCAAGGGTTAAGGGGAAGAGTGGTTTGGGAATGTCTTGGGAGTAAAGTCAGGGGTTAGTGAGAGGACAATAGCAAGGGAAGGAGTAGCACTACTCATGAAACAGGAGTGGTGGGAGTATGTGATAGAGTGTAAGAAAGTAAACTAGATTGATATGGGTAAAACTGAAAGTGGATGGAGAGAGATGGATGATTAATGGTGCATATGCACCTGGGCATGAGAAGAAAGATCATGAGAGGCAAGTGTTTTGGGAGCAGCTTAGTGAGTCTGTTAATAGTTTTGATGCAAGAGACCGGGTTACAGTGATGGGTGATTTGAATGCAAAGGTGAGTAATGTGGCAGTTGAGGAAATAATTGGTGTACACGGGGTGTTCAGTGTTGTAAACGAAAATAGTGAGGAGCTTGTACATTTATGTGCTGAAAAAGGACTGGTTATTGGGAATACCTGGTTTAAAACGAGAGATATACATAAGTATACGTGTGTAAGTAAGAGAGATGGCCAGAGAGCGTTATTGGATTACGTGTTAATTGATAGGCGCGCGAAAGAGAGACTTTTGGATGTTAATATGCTGAGAGGTGCAATGGAGGGATGTCTGATCATTATCTTGTGGAGGCGAAAGTGAAGATTTGTAGAAGTTTTCAGAAAAGGAGAGAAAATATTTGGGTGAAGAGAGTGGTGAGAGTAAGTGAGCTTGGGAAGGAGACTTGTGTGAGGAAGTACCAGGAGGGACTAAGTACAGAATTGAAAAAGGTGAGAACAAAGGACGTAAGGTGAGTGGGGGAGGAATTGGATGTATTTAGGGAAGCAGTAAAGGCTTGCGCAAAAGATGCTTATGGCATAAGAAACGTGGGAGGTGGGCAGATTAGGAAGGGTAGTGAATGGTGGGATGAAGAGGTAATTTTCTTAGTGAAAGAGAAGAGAGAGGCATTTGGACGTTTTTTGCAGAGAAATAATGCAAATGAATTGGAGATATATGAAATAAAGAGGCAGGAGGTCAAGAGGAAAGTGCAAGAGGTGAAAAAGAGGGCAAATGAGAGTTGGGGTGAGAGAGTATCATTGAATTTTAGGGGGAATAAAAAGATATTTTGGAGAGAGGTAAATAAAGTGCGTAAGACAAGGGAACAATTGGAAACTTCAGTGAAAGGGGCTAATGGGGAGGTGATAACAGGAAATGGTGATGTGAGGAGATGGAGTGGGGATTTTGAAGGTTTGTTGAATGTGTTTGATGATAGAGTGGCAGATATAGGATGTTTTGGTCGAGGTGGTGTGTAAAGTGAGAGGATTAGGGAGAATGATTTGGTAAACAGAGAAGAGGTAGTAAAAGTTTTGCGGAAGATGAAAGCCGGCAAGGCAGCTGGTTTGGATGGTATTGTAGTGGAATTTATTAAGATAGGGGGTGACTGTATTGTTGACTGGTTGGTAAGGTTATTTAATGTATGTATGACTGATGGTGAGGTGTCTGAGGATTGGCGGAATGCGTGCATAGTGCCATTGTACAAAGGCAAAGGGGATAATAGTGAGTGCTCAAATTACAGAGATATAAGTTTGTCGAGTATTCCTGGTAAATTATATTAAGAGGGTGAAAGCATGTACAGAGCATCAGATTGGGGAAGAGCAGTGTGGTTTCAGAAGTGGTAGAGGATGTGTGGATCAGGTTTTTGCTTTGAAGAATGTATGTGAGAACTACTTACAAAGGCAAATGGATTTGTATGTAACATTTATGGATCTGGAGAAGGCATATGATAGAGTTGATGGAGATGCTCTGTCGAAGGTATTAGAAATATACGGTGTGGTAGGCAAGTTGTTAGAAGCAGTGAAAAGATTTTATCTAGGATGTAATGCATATGTACGTGTAGGAAGAGAGGAAAGTGATTGGTTTTCTGTGAATGTAGGTTTGCCGCAGGGATATGTGATGTCTCCATGGTTGTTTAATTTGTTTATGGATGGGGTTGTTAGAGAGGTGAATGCAAGAGTTTTGGAAAGAGGGGCAAGGATGCAGTCTGTTATGTATGAGAGAGCTTGTGAAGTTAGTCAGTTGTTGTTCGCTGATGATCTAATGCTGGTGGTTGATTCGTGTGAGAAACTGCAGAAGCTCGTGAATGAGTTTGGTAAAGTATGTGAAAGAGGAAAGCTGAGAGCAAATTTGAGTAAGATCAAGGTTATTAGTTACAGTAGGGTTGAGGGACAAGTCAATTGAGAGGTAAGTTTCAATGGAGAAAAACTGGATTAAGTAAAGTGTTTTAGATATCTCGGAGTGGATATCGGCAGCGGAAGGAACCATGGAAGCGGCATTGAAGATTGTGTCGAAGTCGAGAACATTATCTCGGAAAGCAAAAATGGGTATGTTTGAAGGAATAGTGATTACAACAATGTTATATGGTTGCGAGGCGTTGGCTAGATAGAGTTATGCGATGAGGGTGGATGTGCTGGAAATGAGATGTTTGAGGACAATATGTGGTGTGAGGTGGTTTAATCGAATAAGTAATAATAGGGTAAGAGAGATGTGTGGTAATCAAAAGAGTGTGGTTGAGAGAGTAGAAGAGGGTGTTGTGAAATGGTTTGGTCACATGGAGAGAATGAGCGAGGAAAGATTGACCAGGAGGATATATGTGTCAGAGGTGGAGGGAAAGAAGAGAAGTTGGACACCAAATTGGAGGTGGAAAGATGGAGTGAAAAAGATTTTCAGTGATATAGGCCTGAACATGTAGGAGGGTGAAAAGTGTACAAGGAATAGAGTGAATTGGAAAGATGCGGTATACCGGGGTCGACGTGGTGTCATTGGCTTGAACCAGGGCATGTGAAGCATCTGGGATAAACCATGAAAGGGAGCTGTGGTTTCGGTGTATTTCTACATGACAGCTAGAGACTGAGTGTGATCGAATGTGGCCTTTGTTGTCTTTTCCTAGCGCTATCTCGCGCACATGAAGTGGAAGGGGTTTGTTATATCATGTGTGGCGGGGTTGCGATGAGAATGAATAAAGGCAGACAGTATGAACTATGTACATGTGTATATATGTATATGTTTCTGTGTGTATATATATATGTATACGTTGAGATGTATACGAATGTATATTTCCGTGTGTGGACGTGTATGTATATACATGAGTATGTAGGTACTTTTGGTCATTCTTTCGTCTGTTTCCTTGCGATACCTCGCTAATGCGGGAGAGAACGAGAAAGCAAAATAAATGAGTAATATATATATATACACACATATATATATATATATATATATATATATACATATATATATATATATATATATATATATATATATATATATATATATATATATATATATATATATATATATATATATATATGTATAAATATATATATATATATATATATATATATATATATATATATTTCTTTTTTTTGCTTTGTCGCTGTCTCCCGCGTTTGCGAGGTAGCTCAAGGAAACAGACGAAAGAAATGGCCCAACCCACCCTCATACACATGTATATACATACGTCCACACGCAAATATACATACCTAAACAGCTTTCCATGGTTTACCCCAGACGCTTCACATGCCCTGATTCAATCCACTGACAGCACATCGATCCAATTCACTCTATTCCTTGCCCTCCTTTCACACTCCTGCATATTCAGGCCCCGATCACACAAAATCTTCTTCACTCCATCTTTCCACCTCCAATTTGGTCTCCCACTTCTCCTCGTTCCCTCCACCTCCGACACATATATCCTCTTGGTCAATCTTTCCTCACTCATTCTCCCCATGTGCCCAAACCATTTCAAAACACCCTCTTCTGCTCGCTCAACCACGCTCTTTTTATTTCCACACATCTCTCTTACCCTTACGTTACTTACTCGATCAAACTACCTCACACCACACATTGTCCTCAAACATCTCATTTCCAGCACATCCATCCTCCTGCGCATAACTCTATCCATAGCCCACAACTCGCAACCATACAACATTTTTGGAACCACTATTCCTTCAAACAAACACATTTTTGCTTTCCGAGATAATGTTCTCGACTTCCACACATTCTTCAAGGCTCACATGATTTTCGCCCCCTCCCCCACCCTATGATTCACTTCCGCTTCCATGGTTCCATCCGCTGCCAGATCCACTCCCAGATATCTAAAACACTTTACTTCCTCCAGTTTTTCTCCATTCAAACTTACCTCCCAATTGACTTGACCCTCAACCCTACTATACCTAATAACCTTGCTCTTATTCACATTTGCTCTTAACTTTCTTCTTTCACACACTTTACCAAACTCAGTCACCAGCTCCTGCAGCTTCTCACATGAATCAGCCACCAGCGCTGTATCATCAGCGAAACAACAACTGACTCACTTCCTAAGCTCTCTCATCCACAACAGACTTCATACTTGCCCCTCTTTCCAAAACTCTTGCATTCACCTCCCTAACAACCCCATCCATAAACAAATTAAACAACCATGGAGACATCACACACCCCTGCCGCAAACCTACAGTCACTGAGATCCAATCACTTTCCTCTCTTCCTACACGTAAACATGCCTTACATCCTCGATAAAAACTTTTCACTGCTTCTAACAACTGGCCACCCACACCATATATTCTTAATACCTTCCACAGAGCATCTCTATCAACTCTATCATATGCCTTCTCCAGATCCATAAATGCTACATACAAATCCATTTGCTGTTCTAAGTATTTCTCATATACATTCTTCAAAGCAAAGACCTGATCCACACATCCTCTACCACTTCTTCCCCAATCTGATGCTCTGTACATGCCTTCACCCTCTCAATCAGTACCCTCCCATACATATATATATATATATATATATATATATATATATATATATATATATATATATATATATATATATATATATATATATATATATATTTTTTTTTTTTTTTTTTGCTTTGTCGCTGTCTCCCGCGTTTGCGAGGTAGCGCAAGGAAACAGACTAAAGAAATGGCCCAACCCACCCCCATACCCATGTATATACATACGTCCACACACGCAAATATACATACCTACACAGCTTTCCATGGTTTACCCCAGACGCTTCACATGCCCTGATTCAATCCACTGACAGCACGTCAACCCCGGTATACCACATCGATCCAATTCACTCTATTCCTTGCCCTCCTTTCACCCTCCTGCATGTTCAGGCCCCGATCACACAAAATCTTTTTCAAACCATCTTTCCACCTCCAATTTGGTCTCCCACTCTCCTCGTTCCCTCCACCTCCGACACATATATCCTCTTGGTCAATCTTTCCTCACTCATTCTCTCCATGTGCCCAAACCATTTCAAAACACCCTCTTCTGCTCTCTCAACCACGCTCTTTTTATTTCCACACATCTCTCTTACCCTTACGTTACTTACTCGATCAAACCACCTCACACCACACATTGTCCTCAAACATCTCATTTCCAGCACATCCATCTTCCTGCGCACAACTCTATCCATAGCCCACGCCTCGCAAACATACAACATTGTTGGAATCACTATTCCTTCAAACATACCCATTTTTGCTTTCCGAGATAATTTTCTCGACTTCGACACATTCTTCCAGGCTCCCAGAATTTTCGCCCCCTCCCCCACCCAATGATCCACTTCCGCTTCCTTGGTTCCATCCGCTGCCAGATCCTCCCCCAGATATCTAAAACACTTTACTTCCTCCAGTTTTTTTCCATTCAAACTTACCTCCCAATTGACTTGACCCTCAACCCGACTGTACCTAATGACCTTGCTCTTATTCACATTTACTCTTAACTTTCTTCTTTCACACACTTTACCAAACTCAGTCACCAGCTTCTGCAGTATCTCACATGAATCAGCCACCAGTGATGTATCATCAGCGAACAACTGACTCACTTCCCAAGCTCTCTCATCCACAACAGACTTCATACTTGCCGCTCTTTCCAAAACTCTTGCATTCACCTCCCTAACAACCCCTTCCATAAACAAATTAAACAACCATGGAGACATCACACACCCCAGCCGCAAACCTACATTCACTGAGAACCAATCACTTTCCTCTCTTCCTACATGTACACAT
>NC_092227.1:26511171-26556171 GCF_036320965.1 Panulirus ornatus
CCAACCCGTCCACATGCACATGTATATACATACACGTCCACACACGCAAATATACATACCTATACATCTCAATGTATACATATATATACACACACAGACATATACATATATACACATGTACATAATTCATACTGTCTGTCTTTATTTGTTCCCATCGCCACCTCGCCACACATGGAATAACAACCTCCTCCCCCTTTATGCGTGCGAGGTAGCGCTAAGAAAAGACACTAAAGGCCCCATTCGTTCACACTCAGTCTCTAGCTGTCTTGTAATAATGCACCGAAACCACAGCTCCCTTTCCACATCCAGGCCCCACACAACTTTCCATGGTTTACCTCAGACGCTTCACATTCCCTGGTTCAATCCATTGACAGCACGTCGACCCCGGTATACCACATCGTTCCAATTCACTCTATTCCTTGCACGCCTTTCACACTCCTGCATGTTCAGGCCCCGATCAATCAAAATCTTTTTCTCTCCATATTTCCACCTCCAATTTGGTCTCCTACTTCTCCTCGTTCCCTCCACCTCTGACACATATATCCTCTGGTCAATCTTTCCACACTCATTCTCTCCATGTGACCAAACCATTTCAAAACACCCTCTTCTGCTCTCTCAACCACACTCTTTTTATTTCCACATATCTCTCTTACCCTTACATTACTTACTCGATCAAACCACCTCACACCACATATTGTCCTCAAACATCTCATTTCCAGCACATCCACCCTCCTGCGCACAACTCTATCCATAGCCCACGCCTCGCAAACATACAACATTTTTGGAGCCACTATTCCTTCAAACATACCCATTTTTGCTTTCTGAGATAATGTTCTCGACTTCCAAACATTCTTCAAGGCTCCCAGAATTTTCGCCCCCTCCCCCACCCTATGATTCACTTCCGCTTCCATCTGCCAGATCCACTCCCAGATATCTAAAACACTTTACTTCCTCCAGTTTTTCTCCATTCAAATTTACCTCCAATTGACTTGACGCTCAACCCTACTGTACCTAATAATCTTGCTCTTATTCACATTTACTCTTAACTTTCTTCTTTGACACACTTTACCAAACTCAGTCACCAGCTTCTGCAGTTTCTTACATGAATCAGCCACCAGCGCTGTACCATCAGCGAACAACAACTGACTCACATCCCAAGCTCTCTCATGCACAACTGACTGCATACTTGCCCCTCTTTCCAAAACTCTTGCATTCACCTCCCTAACAACCCCATCCATAAACAAATTAAACAACCATGGAGATATCACACACCCCTTCCGCAATCTTACATTCACTGGGAACCAATCACTTTCCTCTTTATCTAACCGTACACATGCCTTACATCCTCAATATAACTTTTCACTGCTTATAACAACTTGCCTCCCACACCATATATTCTTACAACCTTCCACAGAGCATCTCTATCAAATCTTTCATATGCCTTCTCCAGATCCATAAATGCTACATACAAATACATTTGTTTTTCTTCAAAGCAAACAACTGATGCACACATCCTCTTCCACTTCTAAAACAACACTGCTCTCCCCGATCTGATGCTCTGTAGATACCTTCACTCTCTCAATCAATACCCTCCCATATAATTTACCAGGAATACTCAACAAACTTATACCTCTGTAATTTGAGCACTCACTCTTACCCCCTTTGCCTTTGCACAATGGCACTATGCAAGCATTCCGCCAATCCTCAGGTACCTCACCATGAATCATACATACATTAAATAACCTTACCAAACAGTCAACAATAGCTTTTACTACCTCTTCTCTATTTACCAAATCATTTTCCCTAACCCTCTCACTTTGCACACCACCTCGACCAAAACACCCTATATAAGCCACTCTATCATCAAACACATTCAACAAACCTTCAAAATACTCACTCCATCTCCTTCTCACATCACCATTACTTGTTATCACCTCCCCATTAGCCCCCTTCACTGAAGTTCCCATTCGCTCCCTTGTCTCACGCACTTTATTTACCTCCTTCCCTGGGGATTGGGGAGAAAGAATACTTCCCACGCATTCCTCACGTGTCGTAGAAGGCGACTAAAGAGGACGGGAGCGGGATGCCAGAAACCCTCCCCTCCTTGTATTTTAACTTTCTAAAAGGGAAACAGAAGAGGGAGTCACGCGAGGAGTGCTCATTCTCCTCGAAGGCTCATATTGGGGTGTCTAAATGTGTGTGGATGTAACCAAGATGAGAAAAAAGGAGAGATAGGTAGTATGTTTGAGGAAAGGAACCTGGATGTTTTGGCTCTGAGTGAACCGTAACTTAAGGGTAAAGGGGAAGAGTGGTTTAGAATGTCTTGGGAGTAGAGTCAGGGGTTAGTGAGAGGACAAGAGCAAGGGAAGGAGTAGCACTACTCCTGAATCAGGAATTGTGGGAGTATGTAATAGAGTGTAAGAAAGTAAATTCTAGATTGATATGGGTAAAACTGAAAGGTGATGGAGAGAGATGGGTGATTATTGGTGCATATGCACCCGGGCATGAGAAGAAAGATATTAAGAGGCAAGTGTTTTGGGAGCAGCTGAATGAGTGTGTTAGTTGTTTTGATGCATAAGACCGGGTTATAGTGATGGGTGATTTGAATGCAAAGGTGAGTAATGTGGCAGTTGAGGGAATAATTGGTATACATGGAGTTTTCAGTGTTGTGAATGGAAATAGTCAAGAGCCTGTAGATTTATGTGCTGAAAAAGGACTGGTGATTGGGAATACCTGGTTTAAAAAGCGAATTATACAATAGTATACGTATGCAAGTAGGAGAGATGGCCAGAGAGCGTTATTGGATTACGTGTTAATTGATAGACGCACGAAAGAGAGACTTTTGGATGTTAATGTGCTGAGAGGTGCAACAGGAGGGATGTCTGATCATTATCTTTTGGAGGCGAAGGTGAAGATTTGTGGGGGTTTTCAGAAAAGAGGAGAGAATGTTGGGGTGAAGAGAGTGGTGAGAGTAAGTGAGCTTGGGAAGGAGACTTGTGTGAGGAAGTACCAGGAGAGGCTGAGTACAGAATGGAAAAAGGTGAGAACAAAGGAGGCAAGGGGAGTGGGGGAGGAATGGGATGTATTTAGAGAAGCAGTGATGGCTTGCGCAAAGGATGCTTGTGGCTTGAGAAGCGTGGGAGGTTGGTTGATTACAAAAGATAGTGAGTGGTGGGATGAAGAAGTAAGATTTTCAGAGAAAGAGAAGAGAGAAGCATTTGGACGATTTTTTGCAGGGAGAAAATGCAAATGAGTGGGAGAGGTATAAAAAGAAGAGGCAGGAGGTCAAGAGAAAGGTGCAAGAGGTGAAAAAGAGGGGAAATGAGAGTTGGGGTGAGAGAGTATCATTAAATTTCAGGGAGAATAAAAAGATGTTTTGGAAGAAGGTAAATGAAGATATATATATATATATATATATATATATATATATATATATATATATATATATATATATATATATATATATATTTTTTTTTTTTTTTTTTTTTTTATACCTCGTCGCTGTCTCCCGCGGTTGCGAGGTAGCGCAAGGAAACAGACGAAAGAAATGGCCCAACCCCCCCATACACATGTACATACACACGTCCACACACGCAAATATACATACCTACACAGCTTTCCATGGTTTACCCCGGACGCTTCACATGCCTTGATTCAATCCACTGACAGCACGTCAACCCCTGTATACCACATCGCTCCAATTCACTCTATTCCTTGCCCTCCTTTCACCCTCCTGCATGTTCAGGCCCCGATCACACAAAATCCTTTTCACTCCATCTTTCCACCTCCAATTTGGTCTCCCTCTTCTCCTCGTTCCCTCCACCTCCGACACATATATCCTCTTGGTCAATCTTTCCTCACTCATTCTCTCCATGTGCCCAAACCATTTCAAAACACCTTCTTCTGCTCTCTCAACCACGCTCTTTTTATTTCCACACATCTCTCTTACCCTTACGTTACTTACTCGATCAAACCACCTCACACCACACATTGTCCTCAAACATCTCATTTCCAGCACCTCCATCCTCCTGCGCACAACTCTATCCATAGCCCACGCCTCGCAACCATACAACATTGTTGGAACCACTATTCCTTCAAACATACCCATTTTTGCTTTCCGAGATAATGTTCTCGACTTCCACACATTTTTCAAGGCTCCCAAAATTTTCGCCCCCTCCCCCACCCTATGATCCACTTCCGCTTCCATGGTTCCATCCGCTGACAGATCCACTCCCAGATATCTAAAACACTTCACTTCCTCCAGTTTTTCTCCATTCAAACTCACCTCCCAATTGACTTGACCCTCAACCCTACTGTACCTAATAACCTTGCTCTTATTCACATTTACTCTTAACTTTCTTCTTCCACACACTTTACCAAACTCCGTCACCAGCTTCTGCAGTTTCTCACATGAATCCGCCACCAGCGCTGTATCATCAGCGAACAACAACTGACTCACTTCCCAAGCTCTCTCATCCCCAACAGACTTCATACTTGCCCCTCTTTCCAAGACTCTTGCATTTACCTCCCTAACAACCCCATCCATAAACAAATTAAACAACCATGGAGACATCACACACCCCTGCCGCAAACCTACATTCACTGAGAACCAATCACTTTCCTCTCTTCCTAGACGTACACATGCCTTACATCCTCGATAAAAACTTTTCACTGCTTCTAACAACTTGCCTCCCACACCATATATTCTTAATACCTTCCACAGAGCATCTCTATCAACTCTATCATATGCCTTCTCCAGATCCATAAATGCTACATACAAATCCATTTGCTTTTCTAAGTATTTCTCACATACATTCTTCAAAGCAAACACCTGATCCACACATCCTCTACCACTTCTGAAACCACACTGCTCTTCCCCAATCTGATGCTCTGTACCTGCCTTCACCCTCTCAATCAATACCCTCCCATATAATTTACCAGGAATACTCAACAAACTTATACCTCTGTAATTTGAGCACTCACTCTTATCCCCTTTGCCTTTGTACAATGGCACTATGCACGCATTCCGCCAATCCTCAGGCACCTCACCATGAGTCATACATACATTAAATAACCTTACCAACCAGTGGTGATGTGAGGAGATGGAATGAGTATTTTGAAGGTTTGTTGAATGTGTCTGATGACAGAGTGGCAGATATAGGGTGTTTGGGTCGAGGTGGTGTGCAAAGTGAGAGGGTTAGGGAAAATGATTTGGTAAACAGAGATGAGGTAGTAAAAGCTTTGCGGAAGATGAAAGCCGGCAAGGCAGCAGGTTTGGATGGTATTGCAGTGGAATTTATTAAAAAAGGGGGTGACTGTATTGTTGACTGGTTGGTAAGGTTATATATATATATATATATATATATATATATATATATATATATATATATATATATACATATATATATATATATATATATATATATATATATATATATATATATATATATATATATATATATATATATATATATATATATATATATATATATATATAAATATATATATATATATATATATATATATATATATATATATATGTATATATATATATATATATATATATATATATATATATATATATATATATATATATATATAAATATATATATATATATAAATATAAATATATATATATATATATATATATATATATATATATATATATATATATATATATATATATATATATATATATATATATATATATATATATATATATATATATATATATATTTATATATATATATATATATATATATATATATATATATAGGGGAGAAAAAATACTTCCCACGTATTCCCTGCGTGTCGTAGAAGGCGACTAAAAGGGGAGGGAGCGGGGGGGCTGGAAATCCTCCCCTCTCGTTTTTTTTTTTTTTTTTTTTTTTTTTTTTTTTTAGTTTTCCAAAAGAAGGAACAGAGAATTGGGCCAGGTGAGGGTATTCCCTCAAGGCCCAGTCCTCTGTTCTTAACGCTACCTCGCTAATGCGGGAAATGGCGAATAGTTTGAAAGAAAGAAAGATATATATATATATATATATATATATATATATATATATATATATATATATATATTATATATATATATATATATATATATATATATATATATATATATATATATATATATATATATATATATATATATATATATATATATATATATATATATATATATATATATTTATATATATATATATATATATATATATATATATATATATATATATATATATATATATATATATATATATATATATATATTTTTTTTTTTTTTTTTTTTTTCCTTTGTCGCAGTCTCCCTCGTTTGCGAGGTAGCGCAAGGAAACAGACGAAAGAAATGGCCCAACCCACCCCCATACACATGTATATACACACGTCCACACACGCAAATATATATACCTACACAGTTTTCCATGGTTTACCCCAGACGCTTCACATGCCCTGATTCAATCCACTGACAGCTCGTCAACCCCGGTATACCACATCGATCCAATTCACTCTATTCCTTGCACGCCTTTCACCCCCCTGCATGTTCAGGCCCCGATCACACAAAATCTTTTTCACTCCATCTTTCCACCTCCAATTTGGTCTCCCACTTCTCCTCGTTCTCTCCAACTCCGACACATATATCCTCATTGTCAATCTTTCCTCACTCATTCTCTCCATGTGCCCAATCCATTTCAAAACACCCTCTTCTGCTCTCTCAACCACGCTCTTTTTATTTCCACTCATCTCTCTTACCCTTACCTTACTTACTCGATCAAGCCACCTCACACGACACATTGTCCTCAAACATCTCATTCCCAGCACATCCATCCTCCTGCGCACAACTCTATCCATAGCCCACGCCTCGCAACCATACAACATTGTTGGAACCACTATTCCTTCAAACATACCCATTTTTGCTTGTTCTCGACTTCCACACATTCTTTAAGGCTCCCAGAATTCTCGCCCCCTCCCCCACCCTATGATCCACTTCCGCTTCCATGGTTCCATCCGCTGCCAGATCCACTCCCAGATATCTAAAACACTTTACTTCCTCCAGGTTTTCTCCATTCAAACTTACCTCCCAATTGACTTGACCCTCAACCCTACTGTACCTAATAACCTTGCTGTTATTCACATTTACTCTTGACTTTCTTCTTTCACACACTTTTCCAAACTCAGTCACCAGCTTCTGCAGTTTCTCACATGAATCAGCCACCAGCGCTGTATCATCAGCGAAAAACAACTGACTCACTTCCCAAGCTCTCTCATCCCCAACAGACTTCATACTTGTCCCTCTTTCCAAAACTCTTGCATTTACCTCCCTAACAACCCCATCCATAAACAAATTAAACAACCATTGAGACATCACACACCCCTGCCGCAAACCTACATTCACTGAGAACCAATCACTTTCCTCTCTTCCTACACGTACACATGCCTTACATCCTCGATAAAAACTTTTCACTGCTTCTAACAACTTGCCTCCCACACCATATATTCTTAATACCTTCCACAGAGCATCTCTATCAACTCTCTCATATGCCTTCTCCAGATCCATAAATGCTACATACAAATCCATTTGCTTTTCTAAGTATTTCTCACATATAGTGATGGGTGATTTGAATGCAAAGGTGAGTAATGTGGCAGTTGAGGGAATAATTGGTATACATGGGGTGTTCAGTGTTGTAAATGGAAATGGTGACGAGCTTGTAGATTTATGTGCTGAAAAAAGACTGGTGATTGGGAATACCTGGTTTAAAAAGCGAGATATACATAAGTATACGTATGTAAGTAGGAGAGATGGCCAGAGAGCGTTATTGGATTACATGTTAATTGACAGGCGCGCGAAAGAGAGACTTTTGGATGTTAATGTGCTGAGAGGTGCAACTGGAGGGATGTCTGATCATTATCTTGTGGAGGCGAGGGTGAAGATTTGTATGGGTTTTCAGAAAAGAAGAGTGAATGTTGTGGTGAAGAGGGTGGTGAGAGTAAGTGAGTTTGGGAAGGAGACTTGTGTGAGGAAGTACCAGGAGAGACTGAGTACAGAATGGAAAAAGGTGAGACCAATGGAAGTAAGGGGAGTGGGGGAGGAATGGGATGTATTTAGGAAATCAGTGATGGATTGCGCAAAAGATGCTTGTGGCATGAGAAGAGTGGGAGGTGTGTTGATTAGAAAGGGTAGTGAGTGGTGGGATGAATAAGTAAGATTATTAGAAAAAGAGAAGAGAGAGGCATTTGGACGATTTTTGCTGGGAAAAAAATGCAATTGAGTGGGGGATTTATAAAAGAAAGAGACAGGAGGTCAAGAGAAAGGTGCAAGAGGTGAAAAACAGGGCAAATGAGAGTTGGGGTGAGAGAGCATCATTAAATTTTAGGGAGAATAAAAAGATGTTCTGGAAGGAGGTAAATAAAATGCGTAAGATAAGATAGCAAATGGGAACTTCAGTGAAGGGCGCAAATGGGGAGGTGATAACAAGAATTGGTGATGTGAGAAGGAGATGGAGTGAGTATTTTGAAGGTTTGTTGAATGTGTTTGATGATAGAGTGGCAGATATAGGGTGTTTTGGTCGAGGTGGTGTGCAAAGTGAGAGGGTTAGGGAAAATAATTTGGTAAACAGAGAAGAGGTAGTAAAAGCTTTGCGAAAGATGAAAGCCGGCAAGGCAGCAGGTTTGGATGGTATTGTAGTGGAATTTATTAAAAAATGGGGTGACTGTATTATTGACTGGTTGGTAAGGTTATTTAATGTATGTATGACTCATGGTTTGGTGCCTGAGGATTGGCGGAATGCGTGCATAGTGCCATTGTACCAAGGCAAAGGGGATAAGAGTGAGTGCTCAAATTACAGAGTTATAAGTTTCTTGAGTATTCCTTGTAAATTATATGGGAGGGTATTGATTGAGAGGGTGAAGGCATGTATAGAGCATCAGATTGGAGAAGAGCAGTGTGGTTTCAGAAGTGGTAGAGGATGTGTGGATCAGGTGTTTGCTTTGAAGAATGTATATATATATATATATATATATATATATATATATATATATATATATATATATATATATATATATATATATATATATATATATATATATATATATATATATATATATACATATACATATACGAACAAAGTGCATAGGAACGCGCACCTTCATTGAACGTACAAACCTCCAACAGCAAGTATCGAATCTGGGATCCCTGTGCCACAGGCGGAATGCTACAACTCGGGTATTGGCCTGGTTAGCAGGAAATAACTATTCGAATGCTATATACCCGAATACCCTTCGTCTCACTTGGTGAGCAACGGGGTCTACACCGGCCATTTACCAACGGGCGCACATAGCCAGTAGAGAGTATTTTACCGGACCTAATTGTATAACGCGGAGGTATTCGAATACGAACAAAGTGCATAGGAACGCGCACATTGGAGGTTTGTATGTTCACCGTCAAGCTACCAAGATAAATATCGCACTAAGGAAGATATCTTATGAGAGCCGACTGAACGACTTAAATCTAATTTACTTTGAAAAGTAAAGGTTAAGAAGTCATCTAATACTAGTTCAAATTTATCAAAGGCTTTGGTTATCTTTATATAACAAGCTAAATGGTACTTTCTTCGTCTGGTTACGCTCGTTGTAATGGATACAGACTGATGGGCAAACGCTTCACCTCAAATGATTCCAAGTGCGTTTTCTTCAACAGGATTGTCAACATATGAAATGATTAACCAATTCTGGTGGTTGAAAGCAGTACTACAGATACTTTTAAGAATAAACCTAATTGTCCACGACTTACATTACTGCGCCTCGTTAGTCATACTGGCTGATTATCTGTATGTCTTCTAACATTCACCATACGTATCTGTCAGTTTCTAATATCATTCATTGTAACAAGCAGCCTGAAAGGGAGCTGGAAGTCTGTTGATTTCTTAACTCCTTTGTGTTCCTTTGTATAGCTCCTGCTTTGATGTCTGTATCGTGGAATTAGCGTACCGGGCCACGAAAACCTCCACTTCCTTAAAACTCTCTTCGCTTTCATATATTTCCAGAATGACAGCCAATCTGGCCTTCGTACAGTCAAACTCGCCATCTAGTATGACCACTTAAAAGATCATTTTATTCCATAACCATAAACATCATCAATACATTCTCTAATCTAACTTTTTCTTTCTTCACACCTGATACGTAGCTAACTAACTTTCCTACTGAAAAAGCTTCACACTTTAGTGCCTTATTTTCCTGTAATTCATCCTATAAGGGCTATATTTTCAATACCATGATCTCAGCTCCTCCACCTGAACCTACATTATTCTCCCGCACGGTTTTCTAAGTGTTCTACCAGCTCCAGGTGGAGAGGAGTATAGCCCATATGGCATACTTCCGTGAGTCCCAAAAGAGTGTGCCTCGCTCGCCTATTTTGACTACATCAAAAATCCCAGACTTTCCTTTTCTCTTGGATGCAAGTCTTGGCACAGCCCATTCCTGAAGAAAAAGACAGCCCCAAACCTTCCATCACCCTACTGCTCTCAGCCCTGCAGTCTACAAAGTCTCTGAACTTGCAAAAACTATCAATTTCTCAAATACCTTAGAATCTATTTTTCTTTTGTCTGATCAGCAATGCGGCTTTCACAGTGTTAAGTCGACTATTGTTTACTCTTGTGTGACCCAGGGATTTTGGTAGAATTTCATTATAGCCTTCGACATTTTCAAAGCATTCAATAGGATGTATCATGAGCCTTTGCCTCCTAAACTCCCTCTCTTTTTTCTGCTTGACTCTAGTGCATAGTATCCTCTCTGGGCGTTCCACTGCAGAAACTTTTGGAGAAGTGACGTCTCTCAGAATTCTTTCCTCTCTCAGTCCATGATTTCTATTCTCTTTATATCCCTATTTATTTTGCCTCCCCTTTTCCTTTTAATTCTTGTTCTCTTTTTCAAACTGAACTTGAACATTTTTTCACTCGGACCTCAGAATGGGGAACAGTAGACAAGTTAAATCTTAAAGTGGCAAAACGAAATTTTCCCTTCAGCTCTGTCTAACTTTCCCTTGGTTCTGTTCCAAAACACCTTAATTTAACTTTGTAATAACATGACCATATTGTACAAAACCATGTCCACCACAATATCCTGAGAATCCCATAAAATAGATATCACGAAGTCTAGTTCCCAAAATCTGAAGGTGTTGCACAGGTGCCGTAATCATCTTTGTTGTAAGCAGGTGTATCATGTCTACAAGGGTTTTATTCGTCCAAATGCTGAATGCTGCTCACACTCCTAAGACTGTTCTTCCACCTCTCTAAAAACCGATTTATTCTCATGGCTTGACCTCTGTACAACCCTCATTGTTTTATTTGTGAAGTCATATTTTTTTCTTATGATGTTTAGAGGAGATTAGGTAAAACAGAGGAAGAGATAGTTTGAAATGGAAGAGAAGATAGAACTGTGTACGAGTGTCTGGTGAAAGCTTTTGAGGCATGGGGGTGATTTTCTGGAAGCGTCTTTGTTGCCCTATCTGTATAACCGCGGGATTTGAAAGATTTGCTTAGCCAAGGTAAACATTGTTCACTCTGCTTTGAGGCTTCACGGGTTTCGAAATTATTATTTGCTTGTCGTCATTGGTGTAGATATCCATGCTTACGGCAACAGTTGCTGGGGAAAAGTCATCTGTGTAGTATATGAACACTGTTGGTAATAGAACGGTTCCCTATGGGACCCATATTGATAGAGGAAATTTGGCTGACGTCACGTAGTTGATTTGTGCTTAGCGTTGGTTTAGAAAGTTACACAGTAGTCTTCCTAAGACCTCTGGTATACCTAGTTGTATCAGTCTGAAGTGTAGGACGGTAGTCAATACCTTTTCAGAGACTTTGCCTACGTCTCTTTTTACAACTGTATAATCTATTCCTCGCCCTCTGAAAATAACAGTTTTCTCTGCCGCGGCCTCAGTAGCTGAGGTGATGCTTTTTCTTTCCAGAAGTGTGATAAAAGTTATAGAAACTGTTTTTCAATGCCTGGCAGATAGCTTGTCTGGGACTCGCAGGAAGAATATGGGGCAGTAGTTTTTATTTTCTTTTTTCTATTATTCCTTGTTTTGGTATCCATGTTACTCTGTCTCTTTAGAACCTTCGGGGAATGTATTTTATGCCTAGCATAGCACTGTAGAAATTGAAAAGACACGGAAGGCCCTATAGGGGTAGCATGCAGATTTGCCTCTTATCTATCTCACTTTTTCCCCGGACTGAGTTCTTTGTCTTCTGGATGGCTGTTCAAAGTTTCGCCAAATCATCTGCCACTGAGAATTTAAAGAAATTTGCTCTTTTCGAGGCTGTTTGTGATAATGAAAAATATCAGAAAGTCAGACTAGTGTACTATAAGTTAGAAGACACAAGCAGCTCAAAGATAATAACCTGCAAATTTTCTGGGTGACTAAGGAGACGCGAATAGTTAGTCGTGGACCTGAATATCTAAACGTGTCTACAGTACTAGTTTAAACCACTCCAATTGGCAGATCACTGCATATGTTAAAAATCTTTGGAAGAAAAAGTACTAATTTGAAATATAACGTTTGCCACGAGTGTGTATCCATTACAGAGTGAAATAAGACGAATCAAGGATAAATTAGCTCGATCAAGATTATCACACTTGTATCATTTGCCTCAGAGACTTTTTTCAACTAAATGGATTCAAGTTGTTTAATAGACTCTCGGAGGATTTGCTCATGAGCCCGAGAATCATCTTGGAAGCTCGGTGCTGCACTCTCTTCATTCTTTTTATGGTGACGTTTTAGGTAGGGTGACCAAAACTGAACAGAGTATCTAAGATGAGGCGAACCAATAAACTGTGAAGCGTAAGGCTGATTTCCGGAGGCTTTACTTATGAATCCAAGAATTTTGTTCGCTCTTTTCACTGTTTTTGTGCTCTGCTCATATGTGTTTAGGTCATCAGAGATTATGGCAAGACTTTTTCTTCAATTGCCTTTTGCCGTTCAACAGCATTCATACTGCAGCTTATCTTTTCGTCCTTACTACCGATATGTAACACTGCACTTATCGACGCTATAAAGAGTTTACCACCTACGCACCCAGTCCATCAATCTGTCTATGTCAGTTTGAAGATAAAGACGTTCAAGTCTACTTGTACTTTTTTCCAGCTTTTCATCATCAGCGAATATTGATATATTGCAGTTTAGCCCATTATCAGTATAAGTAACATATACGAGAAAGAGAACTGGTTCTAAGACTGATCCTTGTGGCATTCCACTTGCTACGTCTAACCATTCTTAAACTTGACCATTAGCCACAGCTCTTTGTTTATGGCCAGTCAAACAATCTACTGGCCACCGAAGTACAACTCCACCAATGCCATGTGACTTAGATTTTGTTAGTAGCCTTTGATTCCAAACTTCACGAGTCCTTTTTGAAAATTATGATAAATGACATCAGCTGATTTACTTTCGTTGTACATATTGATTATATCAAAAAGGAAGTCAAGCAGATTTGCCAGACGAACGATTTCGTCAAAAACCATGCTGAAAATCGTTTACTACGTGATAATCCTCTAAATGTTTACATTTCTATCAATTTTGGTTTCCAAAAGTTTTTCAACTACAGACGTTAAGAGAAGTCGAATAATTTCTGGGCAGTGTCTTAACCTTTTTTTCCTTTTGATATCGGTGCTACATTGACAAACATACACTCATCTGGAACTTCTCCCTTATCAAGTGACACACTGAAAACGGCAGACAAGGGCTTCACTATCTCATTTTTCGCCTCTCATTTTCCTCTGATGAAACTTATCAGGCGTGTAAAAGAGAGCCTTATGGATATAAATGTGCTGAGATGGGAGAACTGGTGGGATGTATGCTTACTATCTAGCAGAGGCAAAGGTAAAAATTTTTAGAGGTATTCGGAAAAGAGGGAACACTGTCAGCGAGAAGAGAGTGGTGAGAATGGAAAAGAAACTTGTGCAAAGAAATAGGAGAGATTGAGCGTAGAATGACAAAAGTATAGACTAAATGAAACAAGGGAGTGAGTGAAGAATGCGAATTCTTCCGGGATGCAGTGTTGGCATGTGCGAGATATTCATGTTGCATACGAAAGGTGTGAATTGGACAGATTTGAAAGGGTGGTGAGTGATAAGATGAAGAAGTAAAGTTGCTAGTAAAAGAAAAAGAGAGGCGTTTGACGGTTACTTACAAGGAAGGAGTGCAAGTGATAGGGGAATTTATAAAAGCAGACGGGAGGAGGCTAAAAAACTGTAGAGGTTGAAAAAGTGAACAAATGAGAGTTGTGGTGAGAGTGCCAGTAAACTTTAGGAAGATGAAAACGCATTTTGGAAGGAGGTTAATGATGTGCGAAATCATCGATGAAGGGAGCAAAAGGGGAAGCAGTAACAGGTAGCGATGAAGTGAGGACGAGACAAAATGACTGTCTTGTAGGGCTGTTGAATGTGTTTGATGATAGGTCGCATTGTTATGAAATGTGAGAGTTGTGAAGAGTGGTTTGATGAAGTGAGAAGAGTTGGTGAAAGCCTTATGTAAGATGAAACATGGCAAAGCGGCTGGAGTAAATGGTATTCCAGTTGAATTTCTTAAGAAAGGAGGTGACTGCATTGTTGATTGGTTGGTAAGGATTTTCATTGCATTTGCAGATCATGGTGAAGTACCTGAGTAGTGGAGGAAAGCATGCATTGTACCACTGAACAAAGGCAAGTTCAAATTGCACATGTAGAAATTTGTTGAATGTACCAAGTAAGTTGCCTGGGAGAGTAGTGACTGAAAAGCTGAAGGCATGTACAGAGCATCAGAATGGGAGGAGTAGGTGGCTTCATAAGTGTTTGCTTTAAAGAATATGCGTGAGGAATACTTCGAGAAACAGATGGAGCATTTATAAATTTGGAAAAAGTTTAATGAAAAGAAGCCTTACGGAATGCACTAATGATATACAGTTTTGGAGAAAAGCTGCTAGAAGCAGTGAGAAGCTTTTATCAAGGGTATAAGGAATGTGTACGAGTAGGAAGAGAGGAGAGTGATTGGTTCCAACAAAAAGTTGGACTGTAGCAGGATGTGTGATGTCAACATGGTTTATGGTTGGGACGGCGAGGGAGGTAAATGCAAAAGTAATGGAGAGAATGGCAAGTATGCAGTCTATGTGGGTGAGGACATGGGAAGTGAAAAACTTGTTCTTCAACAGAACTGGTTGCAAATTCGAGTAAGAAGCTACAAAAGTTGGTGAATGAGTCAAGAAGAGTGTGTGTGAAAGGAGGATGTTGAGAGTAAATGTAAATCAAAGTAAGGTTATTATGTTTTGCAAGGTTGAAGGACAAGTAAGTTGGGATGTACGTTTGAAAGCTGAAAAATCGGAGGAAATGAAGTGTTTTAGATATCTAGGCAGGTGATGGAACCATGGAAGTGACATTGACTCATATGGTGAGTGATGAGCTGCAGGTTCTGGGAGTGATAAAGAATGTGTGGAGAGTCTGAGAACATGAACTGGGAAGACAAGGATCGGTATGTCTGAAGTTATAGCAGTTCCAACAGTATCAAATGGATGCGAGCCATGGTCTACAGATTTAGGCTGCTCGGAGGAGGGTGGATGTGTTGGAAATGAAATGCTTGAGGACAATATGTGGTGTAAGGTGGTTTTGATCGAGTAAACAATAAAAGGGTAAGAGAGTTATGTGGCAGTAAAAGACTGTAGTTGAGAGAGCTGAAAAGGGTATGCTGAAATGGTTTGGATATATGGAGAGAATGAGTGAGGAAAAGTTGACAAAGATGATATTGTTTACATGAGTTTACATGAGAAAGACTGGGTTGCTTGTTAAAAAGAAAATAAGAAAGAAAATGAGTAGAATTTTGACAAGAAAATATGATTCCTCTCACAAAGTTTTTTAAGCTATCACTGATTTCTCACAGCTGCACATTAGCATTCTAATGTCTCCGTTACCGCTGTCGTTTATATAGTTATTTCTGGTGTTTTTCTCAGAGTTTACATGAATTCACGAATTATTTGTCTAAACCACTTTCGAAGGTATCCATAGTATTAGGATTCACTACATCTAACGGTAACTTATTTCAGTGCTCAGCACACCTATAGGAGAAAAAACTTTTTCCCACGTACGTACTACATCTTTTAGGTATGGGTTTTCTTCCATTTGTCCTGGTAACCTGGAAAGATGCTCGTGATTTAGTTTACAGAACTTGTTTGGAATACCGAACATTTGGATTAAGTCACCGCGAAGTCTACGTTTTCGTAAGGAAGAAGAGATTCAATCGTTTTTGCCTATCTTCGTATGCCAGATTTCTAAGTTATGTGATCAATTTTGTCGCTCTAATTTTTCCTCGTCTTTTTTTTAGTTTGGGGACCAAAACTGAACAGCATATTCAAGGTGTGGTCTTGTAAATTATAAAGTGTGAGAATTGTTTCTGGTGCCTTTTTTACTTGCTGCTTGAACCTGTTCAGTGTACTTCAGATTGTTGCTCATGACAACTCAAAGGTCCTTCTTTCATTTACTTTAGTTAGAGAGTTTCCGATTAGTTTGTAGTCGTAACGTATATTCTTGTCTCCAAAGCTCATAACTTTACGCTTATCTACATTAATCATCATTTGCCTTCTCTGTGACCACTCCGCTCGTAAGTTAAGATCGCTGCATCATTTCTCAGTCCCGCCTGTTTACAGCTCTACCTCTTAGTTTAGTATCGTCAGTAAATTTGTAGATGCGACCGAGTTCTAGGTCATTAATGTATATAATGATAAGAATTGGGCCTAGGACTGACCCATGTGGCACACCACTCGTTACTTCTAGCCAATCTGAGGCTTCGCCGTTTAATACTACACGCTGCTATCTTCCGGTAAACCAGTCTGATCCATGCACAAAGTTCTTCATCAGTTCCGTGCGCTTTGAGATTATGTAATGAAAGCCTTTTTGAGATCTAAATATACTACATCAGATGGTACTTCTTCGTCCCACTTGTGATAAATAACATTTAAATATTCAAGCAAATATGTTAGGCAGGTTCTCATATTGCGGAAATGTGTTGGTTGTCCGATATAACTTTGTGAACTTCAACAAACGTGACACTTTTATCTCGTATTATTTTTTTCCATCGTTTTACGTAACTCTGACGTAAGGCTAATTGGGAGGTAGTTCAAGGCACAAATTTTGTCTCCTTTTTTATGTGTAAGAATATATTTTGCTAGATTCCAGTCAGTTGGCAGCTGACCATACGATATAGATTTGTTGAATATTCTTTAATGGGGTTTATCAGTTGTCTTCTGATCTCTTTTGAAAATGTTGGAGCCAAAATTTTTAGGCCGTTCCAGAACTCTTTTAAAAATCTTGGAGCTTAGTTTTCTTGGCCTTTTGATTTGTGAGGATCCAACTGGTCTCGGTATTTAAGTACTTCAGAACTCTTATTTTTCTAACTTCAT
This sequence comes from Panulirus ornatus, assembly GCF_036320965.1. Lineage (NCBI taxonomy): Eukaryota > Metazoa > Arthropoda > Malacostraca > Decapoda > Palinuridae > Panulirus > Panulirus ornatus. Next base: position 26,528,586 of record NC_092227.1, read on the forward strand.
CTTTCTTCATCAGATCCTTGAAACAATTTCAATGGTTGTGGTATTCAAGATGTTTCTTTAATTGTGAATTCGGAGTTAAGGGGATAATGCAGAATGGTAGCCTTCTCCCTATTATCAGTACTCAGTATGTCTTGTTCATTTTGTAATGGTCCAACTCCTTATTTTAATCTCTTCCTGTGCCTTATATATTTCAAGAATTCCTGAGGATTATTCGTAACTCTCAAGGACATTCTTTTCTTCTCCCTTGCGTTTTCTCCGTCTTATGACTTTCGTACACCCTTTTTGGATTTTGATTAATTCCTGATTTTCATCGGATCCCATTGATTTGAATTTCTTATATGTTTTCTTCTTTTGGCAAATAAGTCCTATTTTCCTATTCATCCATGATGGTTTTGAAATATTTCAAATTTTCGTAATTCGTGGAATATGTATTTTTTCAATCTTGAGAAGTGTGTTTTAGAATTTCCTCTACTGTGTGGACATCAGGAAGTTTTGTTCAATTGGTACTGCGATTTCGTGTCCAGTGCTTTCAAAATATGCTCTCCTGTAATCTGGGATCAAGAGTTTCTTGTCATTTATTTCATAATCTGAATTTATCTCTAATCTAATCAAACTGTGATCATTGTTTGACAAACTCTCGCCTACTTCGCAAGAATTGATTAAGTTTTTGTCACTGGTGAGGACAAGAACAAGAATGTTTTTACCTCTAGTTGGATTTTTAATAGATTGTTCTATAAAAGCGTTTTCAATCAGTTCCGCTAGTATAGTTCCCTCTCGGCCATCAGTTAACATGTTCCAGTTTATGTTTGGAATGTTGGAGTCTCCTACCATTATAACCTCTTTATTGTTTACTATGACTTTGATTTTATTGTATAGCAACTTATCATCGTATTCTTCTTACTTAGGAGGACTGTAAGTAACACCGAGACGTACTTTATAAAGTGTATGTGTGGGTGTGTGTCTAATTTGCTTATCATAATAGCGCCTAGATTCTTATCAACGTAGATCAAAGCTCCACCACCAAACCTGTACAAGTGATCTTTTTTGAATAGCTTGTATCCGGTGATTAAGTGTTTATTCTCAGGATTCACCCACGTTTCTGAGATTGCAATAATGTCCGGTTTTCAGCAACTGCACAAGATATTAGTTCATCGTATTTCTGAACGATGCTCCGGACATTTGTGTATACTTAACTTATTTTCCTTGGAGTTGAGCTTTGGCTGAATCTGCCTTCTTTTCTTTTTTACCGTCGGTATTCGTTTTTGAATATCACTGCTAATCTCTGCGTGTGCAGTAGCGGGAGAGAGACGGTTCTCCATCTGTTTTGGATTTACCACTTTTTCTCTGACCCTTCCCACACTGGATCCAATTAGCCTTGGTACTGAACGTTACCTGAGAATTGACCAGTAGCTGTGCATAACCGTTACTTATACTGCCTGAGTTGTCCCCAGCTGACCATACTTGAACGTTTTTGCTAATTCCTCTGCCTGTGAGGTTACGCCAAGATCCCATCCATCCTCTACCGCTACCTTTATGGTGGTCGAACTGGACTGGACGCCTTGTTCCTCAGATTCCTTGAAAACTATTTCTGTTCGATTTTGTTTTTAACTCAGTTTCTGTTTGATCTGTAGATTTGTGGTGAGCCACTGGAGTGGAGCTATGTTGTATATTCTTGGTCTGCTGTGGTAGAGTCGAATGTTTGTGTATGGTCTCGTGGGGTTGAGAAATCAAAGGTTTCCATCTCTGAGATGTGTTGGTTTGGGGTTGGCTGGTCGTGTTCAGTGTGGTGGGGGCCTTGAAGTTATTAGTGTGTGTTTGGACAGCCATAGTGTGGACTGGGACAGGGAAGTATGCTTCGTGGGTAAGTTGGAGTGCAAGGTTGATTGAAGGAGGCTCAGACTCATTCGGGTCGGTGTCAGGTGTCCCTTACTCTTGGTGTAATGGGTCCACTTGATTTGTTTAGCTCGACAGGAATTTTAAGGTGTGTGCTATTGAGAGAACTTTGTCTGCCAAATGACATGAGAGCCTTTGTAATATACAATGGGATCTCCATAACTGCATTATCTTGCATTGGTTTGAGCCAAATTTTTCCTTCTTCCACGAAGGCACAAATTATTGACATGACCGCCATTAGTGGTTCTCGTAAGGATTGTGAGAGTATATTTTCGTGTCTGGGTTGTTTGGTGACCTGTAAGGAAAAAAGGTTAGGCCGGGTCTTACTTCAGTTCAGTTGCTCACGTTTTGCTTTTATTGTCTTTTTCCTCTGACCAAATTACATGGCCATGGTCTGGTTATCGTTCTCACAGCTCAGGCTTTTTTATTGGTTTCCTTAGCATTCCCTCAAGTGTGGTTCCTTTCAGTACATAGTAAGCAAATACTATTACCGATAGATTTCACATTATAGCTAGTAAGCAGAGAGCTAAATTACTCCAATTCAATTTGATTAGCCGTATCTACCGTGTCAAACTGGATTTTGTTTGTGTTTGATTTCGGAAATATCTCTCTACGTCTTCTCTTATGTGTTCCAGTTGATTATCTTGTTGGGATCTGATGTTCATCTGTAGGATGGATCTGTGTCTGGAGGTCAATAGTTTGAAATCCTTCTTTTTTCCAATACTTGTGTGTCTTTCTCGTTGAACACTGAATCATATGACTTGAAATCATTAAGGTAAAGATTAGCTATCCGCTATATATATATATATATATATATATATATATATATATATATATATATATATATATATATATATATATATATATATATATATATATATATATATATATATATATATATATATATATATATATATATATATATATATATATATATATATATATATATATATATATATATATATATATATATATATATATATATATATATATATATATATATATATATATATATATATATATATATATATATATATATATATATATATATATATATATATATATGTATATATATCCCTGGGGATAGGGGAGAAAGAATACTTCCTACGTATTCCCTGCGTGTCGTAGAAGGCGACTAAAAGGGGAGGGAGCGGGTGGCTGGAAATCCTCCCCTCTCGTTTTTTTTTTTAATTTTCCAAAAGAAGGAACAGAGAAGGGGGTCAGGTGAGGATATTCCCTCTAAGGCCCAGTCCTCTGTTCTTAACGCTACCTCGCTAATGCGGGAAATGGCGAATAGTATGAAAGAAAGAAAGATATATATATATATATATATATATATATATATATATATATATATATATATATATATATATATATATATATATATATATATATATATATATATATATATATATATATATGATCCCTATTCCTACCTGTCTTTGGAAAGATAATGTGAAGCACCACAAAGCATCCTACTACTTGCATAATGATGACTCATGAATGACCACAGAGTACGAACGGTTATCTCTGCACCAGTCAGACAGAGTGGCTTTGCACAACATACACCAAACCAATATTTATATATATTTATATATATTTATATATTTTGAAGGTTTGTTGAATGTGTCTGATGACAGAGTGGCAGATAGAGGGTGTTTGGGTCGAGGTGGTGTGCAAAGTGAGAGGGTTAGGGAAAATGATTTGGTAAACAGAGAAGAGGTAGTAAAAGCTTTGCGGAAGATGAAAGCCGGCAAGGCAGCAGGTTTGGATGGTATTGCAGTGGAATTTATTAAAAAAGGGGGTGACTGTATTGTTGACTGGTTGGTAAGGTTATTTAATGTATGTATGACTCATGGTGAGGTGCCTGAGGATTGGCGGAATGCGTGCATAGTGCCATTGTACAAAGGCAAAGGGGATAAGAGTGAGTGCTCAAATTACAGAGGTATAAGTTTGTTGAGTATTCCTGGTAAATTATATGGGAGGGTATTGATTGAGAGGGTGAAGGCATGTACAGAGCATCAGATTGGGGAAGAGCAGTGTGGTTTCAGAAGTGGTAGAGGATGTGTGGATCAGGTGTTTGCTTTGAAGAATGTACGTGAGAAATACTTAGAAAAGCAAATGGATTTGTATGTAGCATTTATGGATCTGGAGAAGGCATATGATAGAGTTGATAGAGATGCTCTGTGGAAGGTATTAAGAATATATGGTGTGGGAGGCAAGTTGTTAGAAGCAGTGAAAAGTTTTTATCGAGGATGTAAGGCATGTGTACGTGTAGGAAGAGAGGAAAGTGATTGGTTCTCAGTGAATGTAGGTTTGCGGCAGTGGTGTGTGATGTCTCCATGGTTGTTTAATTTGTTTATGGATGGGGTTGTTAGGGAGGTAAATGCAAGAGTCTTGGAAAGAGGGGCAAGTATGAAGTCTGTTGTGGATGAGAGAGCTTGGGAAGTGAGTCAGTTGTTGTTCGCTGATGATACAGCGCTGGTGGCGGATTCATGTGAGAAACTGCAGAAGCTGGTGACGGAGTTTGGTAAAGTGTGTGGAAGAAGAAAGTTAAGAGTAAATGTGAATAAGAGCAAGGTTATTAGGTACAGTAGGGTTGAGGGTCAAGTCAATTGGGAGGTGAGTTTGAATGGAGAAAAACTGGAGGAAGTGAAGTGTTTTAGATATCTGGGAGTGGATCTGGCAGCGGATGGAACCATGGAAGCGGAAGTGGATCATAGGGTGGGGGAGGGGGCGAAAATTTTGGGAGCCTTGAAAAATGTGTGGAAGTCGAGAACATTATCCCGGAAAGCAAAAATGGGTATGTTTGAAGGAATAGTAGTTCCAACAATTGCGAGGCGTGGGCTATGGATAGAGTTGTGCGCAGGAGGATGGATGTGCTGTAAATGAGATGTTTGAGGACAATGTGTGGTGTGAGGTGGTTTGATCGAGTAAGTAACGTAAGGGTAAGAGAGATGTGTGGAAATAAAAAGAGCGTGGTTGAGAGAGCAGAAGAGGGTGTTTTGAAATGGTTTGGGCACATGGAGAGAATGAGTGAGGAAAGATTGACCAAGAGGATATATGTGTCGGAGGTGGAGGGAACGAGGAGAAGAGGGAGACCAAATTGGAGGTGGAAAGATGGAGTGAAAGGGATTTTGTGTGATCGGGGCCTGAACATGCAGGAGGGTGAAAGGAGGGCAAGGAATAGAGTGAATTGGATCGATGTGGTATACAGGGGTTGACGTGCTGTCAGTGGATTGAATCAAGGCATGTGAAGCGTCCGGCGTAAACCAAGGAAAGCTGTGTAGGTATGTATATTTGCGTGTGTGGACGTGTGTATGTACATGTGTATGGGGGGGTTTGGGCCATTTCTTTCGTCTGTTTCCTTGCGCTACCTCGCAAACGCGGGAGACAGCGACAAAGTATAAAAAAAAAAAAAAAAAAATAAATATATATATATATATATATATATATATATATATATATATATATATATATATATATATATATATATATATATATATATATATATATATATATATATATATATATATATATATATATTTATGTATATATATAGCAAGAGGTTGAACCATTATGTGACATTCATTTTTTCATTCATTTCAAGCTAGAAGTTTCAGTTTTCTAAATTGTTTCTTGCATTTTTCATATGTATATATATGTATGTGTGTGTGTGTGTATATGTGCGTATGTTTGTGTATGTGTGTGTATGTGTATATGTATGTATATATGTATATTATCCCTGGGGATAGGGGTGAAAGAATACTTCCCACGTATTCCTCGCGTGTCGTAGAAAGCGACTAGAGGGGACGGGAGCTGGGGGCCAGAAATCCTCCCCTCCTTGTATTAACTTTCTAAAATGGGAAACAGAAGAAGGAGTCACGCGGGGAGTGCTCATCCTCCTCGAAGGCTCAGAGTGGGGTGCCTAAATGTGTGTGGATGTAACCAAGATGTGAAAAAAGGAGAGATAGGTAGTATGTTTGAGGAAAGGAACCTGGATGTTTTGGCTCTGAGTGAAACGAAGCTCAAGGGTAAAGGGGAAGAGTGGTTTGGGAATGTCTGGGGAGTAAAGTCAGGGGTTAGTGAGAGGACAAGAGCAAGGGAAGGAGTAGCAATACTCCTGAAACAGGAGTTGTGGGAATATGTGATAGAATGTAAGAAAGTAAATTCTCGATTAATATGCGTAAAACTGAAAGTTGATGGAGAGAGGTGTGTGATTATTGGTGCATATGCACCTGGGCATGAGAAGAAATATCATGAGAGGCAAGTGTTTTGGGAGCAGCTGAATGAGTGTGTTAGTGGTTTTGATGCACGAGACCGGGTTATAGTGATGGGTGATTTGAATGCAAAGGTGAGTAATGTGGCAGTTGAGGGAATAATTGGTATACATGGGGTGTTCAGTGTTGTAAATGGAAATGGTGAAGAGCTTGTAGATTTATGTGCTGAAAAAGGACTGATGATTGGGAATACCTGGTTTAAAAAGCGAGATATACATAAGTATACTTATGTAAGTAGGAGAGATGGCCAGAGAGCGTTATTGGATTACGTGTTAATAGACAGGCGTGCGAAAGAGAGACTTTTGGATGTTAATGTGCTGAGAGGTGCAACTGGAGGGATGTCTGATCATTATCTTGTGGTGGCTAAGGTGAAGATTTGTATGGGTTTTCAGAAAAGAAGAGTGAATGTTGGGGTGAAGAGGGTGGTGAGAGTAAGTGAGCTTGGGAAGGAGACCTGTGTGAGGAAGTACCAGGAGAGACTGAGTACAGAATGGAAAAAGGTGAGAACAATGGAAGTAAGGGGAGTGGGGGAGGAATGGAATGTATTTAGGGAATCAGTGATGGATTGCGCAAAAGATGCTTGTGGCATGAGAAGAGTGGGAGGTGGGTTGATTAGAAAGGGTAGTGAGTGGTGGGATGAAGAAGTAAGAGTATTAGTGAAAGAGAAGAGAGAGGCATTTGGACGATTTTTGCAGGGAAAAAATGCAATTGAGTGGGAGATGTATAAAAGAAAGAGACAGGAGGTCAAGAGAAAGGTGCTGGAGGTGAAAAAAAGGGCAAATGAGAGTTGGGGTGAGAGAGTATCATTAAATTTTAGGGAGAATAAAAAGATGTTCTGGAAGGAGGTAAATAAAGTGCGTAAGACAATGGAGCAAATGGGAACTTCAGTGAAGGGCGCAAATGGGGAGGTGATAACAAGTAGTGGTGATGTGAGAAGGAGATGGAGTGAGTATTTTGAAGGTTTGTTGAATGTGTTTGATGATAGAGTGGCAGATATAGGGTGTTTTGGTCGAGGTGGTGTGCAAAGTAAGAGGGTTAGGGAAAATGATTTGGTAAACAGAGAAGAGGTAGTGAAAGCTTTGCGGAAGATGAAAGCCGGCAAGGCAGCAGGTTTGGATGGTATTGCAGTGGAATTTATTAAAAAAGTAGGTGACTGTATTGTTGACTGGTTGGTAAGGTTATTTAATGTATGTATGACTCATGGTGAGGTGCCTGAGGATTGGCGAAATGAGTGCATAGTGCCATTGTACAAAGGCAAAGGGGATAAGAATGAGTGCTCAAATTACAGAGGTATAAGTTTGTTGAGTATTCCTTGTAAATTATATGGGAGGGTATTGATTGAGAGGGTGAAGGCATGTACAGAGCATCAGATTGGGGAAGAGCAGTGTGGTTTCAGAAGTGGTAGAGGATGTGTGGATCAGGTGTTTGCTTTGAAGAATGTATGTGAGAAATACTTAGAAAAGCAAATGGATTTGTATGTAGCATTTATGGATCTGGAGAAGGCATATGATAGAGTTGATAGAGATGCTCTGTGGAAGGTATTAAGAATATATGGTGTGGGAGGAAAGTTGTTAGAAGCAGTGAAAAGTTTTTATCGAGGATGCAAGGCATGTGTACGTGTAGTAAGAGGGGAAAGTGATTGGTTTTCAGTGAATGTAGGTTTGCGGCAGGGGTGTGTGATGTCTCCATGGTTGTTTAATTTGTTTATGGATGGGGTTGTTAGGGAGGTAAATGCAAGAGTTTTGGAAAGAGGGACAAGTATGAAGTCTGTTGTGGATGAGAGAGCTTGGGAAGTGAGTCAGTTGTTGTTCGCTGATGATACAGCGCTGGTGGCTGATTCATGTGAGAAGCTGCAGAAGCTGGTGACTGAGTTTGGTAAAGTGAGTGGAAGAAGAAAGTTAAGAGTAAATGTGAATAAGAGCAAGGTTATTAGGTACAGTAGGGTTGAGGGTCAAGTCAATTCGGAGGTGAGTTTGAATGGAGAAAAACTGGAGGAAGTGAAGTGTTTTAGATATCTTGGAGTGGATCTGGCAGCGGATGGAACCATGGAAGCGGAAATGGATCATAGGGTGGGGGAGGGGGCGAAAATTCTGGGGGCCTTGAAAATGTGTGGAAGTCGAGAACATTATCTCGGAAAGCAAAAATGGGTATGTTTGAAGGAATAGTGGTTCCAACAATGTTGTATGGTTGCGAGGCGTGGGCTATGGATAGAGTTGTGCGCAGGAGGATGGATGTGCTGGAAATGAGATGTTTGAGGACAATGTGTGGTGAGAGGTGGTTTGATCGATTGAGTAACGTAAGGGTAAGAGAGATGTGTGGAAATAAAAAGAGCGTGGTTGAGATAGCAGACGAGGGTGTTTTGAAGTGGTTTGGGCACATGGAGAGAATGAGTGAGGAAAAATTGACCAAGAGGATATATGTGTCGGAAGTGGAGGGAACGAGGAGAAGAGGGAGACCAAATTGGAGGTGGAAAGATGGAGTGAAAAAGATTTTGTGTGATCGGGGCCTGAACATGCAGGAGGGTGAAAGGAGGGCAAGAAATAGAGTGAATTGGAGCGATGTGGTATACCGGAGTTAACGTGCTGTCAGTGGATTAAATCAAGGCATGTGAAGCGTCTGGGGTAAACCATGGAAAGCTGTGTAGGTATGTATATTTGCGTGTGTGGACGTATGTATATACATGTGTATGGGGGTGGGTTGGGCCATTTCTTTCGTCTGTTTCCTTGCGCTACCTCGCAAACGCGGGAGACAGCGACAAAGTATAATAAAAATAAATAAAGATATATATAAAAATATATATATATATATATATATATATATATATATATATATATATATATATATATATATATATATATATATATATATATATATATATACATATATATATATATATATATATATATATATATATATATATATATATATATATATATATATATATATATATATATATATATATATATCTTTTTTTCTTTCCAACTGTTCGCCATTTCCCGCATTAGCGAGGTAGTGTTAAGAACAGAGGACTGGGCCTTTGAGGGAATACCCTCACCTGGACCAATTCTCTGTTCCTTCTTTTGGAAAATAAAAAAAAAAACGAGAGGGGAGGATTTCCAGCCCCCCGCTCCCTCCCCTTTTAGTCGCCTTTTACGACACGCAGGGATTACGTGGGAAGTATTCTTTGTCCCCTATCCCCAGGGAAAATATATATATATATATATATATATATATATATATATATATATATATATATATATATATATATATATATATATATATATATATATATATATATATACATATATATATATATATATATATATATATATATATATATATATATGTATATATATATATATATATATATATATATATATATATATATATATATATATATATATATATATATATATATATATATATATATTCTATCTATTTTGCTTTGTCGCTGTCTCCCACGTTTCCGAGGTAGCGCAAGAAAACAGACGAAAGAAATGGCACAACCCACACCCATACACAATGTACACACACACACGCCCACACACGCAAATATACATACCTATATATCTCAATGTACACATATATATACACACACAGACCACATACATATATACCCATGCACACAATTCACACTGTCTGCCCCTATTCATTCCCATCGCCACCTCGCCACACATGGAATACCTTCCCCCTCCACCCTCATGTGTGCGAGGTAGCACTAGGAAAAGACAACAAAGGCCCCATTCGTTTACACTCAGTCTCCAGCTGTCACGCAATAATGCCCGAAACCACAGCTCCCTATCCACATCCAGGCCCCACACAACTTTCCATGGTTTACCCCAGACGCTTCACATGCCCTGGCTCAATCCACTGACAGCACGTCAACCCCGGTATACCACATCGATACAATTCACTCTATTCCTTGCCCTCCTTTCACCCTCCTGCACGTTCAGGCCCCGATCACACAAAATCTTTTTCACTCCATCTTTCCACCTCCAATTTGGTCTCCCACTTCTCCTCGTTCCCTCCACCTACGGCACATATATCCTCTTGGTCAATCTTTCCTCACTCATTCTCTCCATGTGCCCAAACCATTTCAAAACACCCTCTTCTGCTATCTCAACAACGATCTTTTTATTTCCACACATCTCTCTTACCCTTACATTACTTACTAGATCAAACCACCTCACACCACACATTGTCCTCAAACATCTCATTTCCAGCACATCCACCCTCCTGCGCACAACTCTATCAATAGCCCACGCCTCGCAACCATACAATATTGTTGGAACCACTATTCCTTCAAACATACCCATTTTTGCTTTCCGAGATAATGTTCTCGACTTCCAGAGATTCTTCAAGGCTCCCAGGATTTTCGTCCCCTCCCCCACCCTATGATTCACTTCCGCTTCCATGGTTCCATCCGCTGCCAGATCCACTCCCAGATATCTAAAACACTTTACTTCCTCCAGTTTTTCTCCATTTAAACTTACCTCCCAATTGACTTAACCCTCAACCCTACTGTACCTAATAACCTTGCTCTTATTCACATTTACTCTTAACTCTCTTCTTTCACACACTTTACCAAACTCAGTCACCAGCTTCTGCAGTTTCTCACATGAATCAGCCACCAGCGCTGTATCATCAGCGAACAACAACTGACTCACTTCCCAATCTCTCTCATCCACAACAGACTTCATACTTGTCGCTCTCTCCAAAACTCTTGCATTCACCTCCCTAACAACCCCATCCATAAACAAATTAAACGACCATGGAGACATCACACACCCCTGCCGTAAACCTACATTCACTGAAAACCAATCACTTTCCTCTCTTCCTACACGTACACATGCCTTACATCCTCGATAAAACCTTTTCACTGCTTCTAACAACTTGCCTCCCACACCATATATTCTTAATACCTTCCACAGAGCATCTCTATCAACTCTATCATATGCCTTCTCCAGATCCATAAATGCTACATACAAATCCATTTGCTTTTCTAAGTATTTCTCACATACATTCTTCAAAGCAAACACCTGATCCACACATCCTCTACCACTTCTGAAACCACACTGCTCTTCCCCAATCTGATGCTCTGTACATGCCTTCACTCTCTCAATCAATACCCTCTCATATAATTTACCAGGAATACTCAACAAACTTATACCCCTGTAATTTGAGCACTCACTCTTATCCCCTTTGCATTTGTACAATGGCACTATGCACGCATTCCGCCAATCCTCAGGCACCTCACCATGAGTCATACATACATTAAATAACCTTACCAACCAGTCAACAATACAGTCTCCCCCTTTTTTAATAAATTCCACTGCAATACCATCCAAACCTGCTGCCTTGCCGGCTTTCATTTTCCGCAAAGCTTTTACTACCTCTTCTCTGTTTACCAAATCATTTTCCCTAACCCTCTCACTTTGCACACCACCTCGACCAAAACACCCTATATCTGCCACTCTATCATCAAACACATTCAACAAACCTTCAAAATACTCACTCCATCTCCTTCTCATATCACCACTACTTGTTATCACCTCCCCATTTGCGCCCTTCACTGAAGTTCACATTTGCTCTCTTGTCTTACGCACTTTATTTACCTCCTTCCAGAGCATCTTTTTATTCTCCCCAAAATTTAATGATACTCTCTCACCCCAACTCTCATTTGCCCTCTTTTTCACCTTTTGCACCTTTCTCTTGACCTTCTGTCTCTTTCTTTTATACATCTCCCACTCAATTGCATTTTTTCCCTGCAAAAATCGTCTAAATGCCTCTCTGTTCTCTAACACTAATAATCTTACTTCTTCATCCCACCACATACTACCCTTTCTAATCAACCCACCTCCCACTCTTCTCATGCCACAAGCATCTTTTGCGCAATCCATCACTGATTCCCTAAATACATCCCATTCCTCCCCCACTCCCCTGACTTCCATTGTTCTCACCTTTTTCCATTCTGTACTCAGTCTCTCCTGGTACTTCCTCACACAAGTCTCCTTCCCAAGTTCACTTACTCTCACCACCTTCTTCACCCAACATTCACTTTTCTTTTCTGAAAACCTATACAAATCTTCACCTTAGCCTCAACAAGATAATGATCAGACATATATATATATATATATATATATATATATATATATATATATATATATATATATATATATATATATATATATATATATATATATATATATATATATATATTTTCCCTGGGGATAAGGGACAAAGAATACTTCCCACGTATTCCCTACGTGTCGTAAAAGGCGACTAAAAGGGGAGGGAGCGGGGGGCTGGAAATCCTCCCCTCTCGTTTTTTTTTTTTTAATTTTCCAAAAGAAGGAACAGAGAATTGGGCCAGGTGAGGGTATTCCCTCAAAGGCCCAGTCCTCTGTTCTTAACGCTACCTCGCTAATGCGGGAAATGGCGAACAGTTTGAAAGAAAGATATATATATATATATATATATATATATATATATATATATATATATATATATATATATATATATATATATATATATATATATATATATATATATATATATATATATATATATATATATATATATATATATATATATATATATATATATATATATATATATATATATATATATATATATATATATATATATTTATATATATATATATATATATATATATATATATATATATATATATATATATATATATGTATATATATATATATATATATATATATATATATATATATATGCAATGTTCCCATAAGCGGAGAACTTTATTAATTTGATTTTCTTTCCCTTCTGATTTGCCAATTGTTGGGATCTACTTCAAATCTGGATTCTGCTCTCACCCTTATCCTGTTTGCTTCTATCATGGAAGTGATGTTTGCGTATTTTAGTATTTTGGGAGGAAAAAAGCTGGAGGAATTGTGCCCCTTACTATCAAGAATACAGCTGATAAGCCACAGGTCGTGTACTTCACGATAGAGCCTAATGGTGTTAAAAAAAAAAAAAGATTAAGTTGAAATAAAGTATCTTACGCCAGAGCAAACTTAGATGGTATGAGGGTAAGCCTGGCGATGACCGGATCAGATCAGTGGAATGTCCGTTCGCTATCGCAGACACTGAGAATTCCCGCTGCAATATTGCTGCTGATATCCCCCCCCCCACCCTCTCTCTCTCTCTCTCTCTCTCTCTCTCTCTCTCTCTCTCTCTCTCTCTCTCTCTCTCTCTCTCCCCTACAAGTATTATTTTGAAGACAGCTGTCTGCATGTTTCTCATCCCCCAGAGACTGGATCCAAGGTATGCGTCTGGCTGCTGCTTCTTACCTACAATATCTGTGCAGAGAACGTCAAATCAAGAACTGACCGTGAGGATATCTATTTCTATCTTCGAGCAGTTAAACTGTGGAAATCTCTTCCTCTTTACCTTTTCCTAAAATCTTTCTACCTCTAAAAGTGGGATCTGCAAACATCTACAGAGCCCTGATTAATTTCTATTGCTTTTTACTCTTATCTAATTTCTTTCACAAGAAGTGGCCTTTGATCGGGGCATATTCTTGCCATGTTGATTGTTATAAGAGAAAGCATCAGTAGTAACCAATAGTTATGATAACTTCCATTCTGTTGTGCCATAGTGCTGATCAACAGTCAAAATTTCTTGAAGATGAAAGTCCCTAATCTTTACTGATTTTTGACGCTTAATATTATATACAATTTGCACTGGTTTTAGCGAGGCGTGGCTTTGAGGCAAGAACTAGCAACCCGGAGAGCGGAAAGTGGATCAGCACCAAGGTGTTGCATCACCTTTCTTGCTGCTGTTCCTAACCTAACCTAACCTAATCCACACGTATCGTACTTGTTTTCTAAAGTCCTTTAGCATAACCTGATGCTTCTATTCGTGTCGTACCCTTCTCATGTCATTGTTGTTTCGTAACTCTAAGTCCGTATTCGAGTTGATGCTGACCTGAATATTGTAATCGGGGTGCAAGCCAATTTCTTTTTACAAATATAGCACAATACAATATTCACTGCATCTTAGAGTGCTGTGTGTTGGTTTTCTCTCATTCTGCTGAAATGTACTGCTCCGGTTGTGCGAAGGGCCACGTGTGACTAACTGGTCAGTGATTTCTTTGCGGAATGTGAGCAAGGCTTACATGAAAAAGAAAGACAACAGGAGGCCTGACTGGCCAACAACTGGGTTGTCTGGTTAGAAGAAAAATAGCTTAACTTGACAAGAAAATGTAATTCCACCCAGCAGTTTTTAAGCTATCACAGATTCCCCTCTGGTGCACATTAGCCTTCTACTGTCCCCGTTACACCTGTCGATTACATAATTTATTTCTGTTTTTTTCTCTTTTTTTAATATACCCGATTTTATAAAGTATTTGTCTAAACGACTTCTGAAGGTCTTTATAGTTTTAGCATTCACTACGTCTGACGGTAACTTATTCCAGTGCTCAACACACCTATAGGAAAAGCTTTTTCTCACATCTTTAACACTGAGTTTCATTCCATTGGTCTTTGTAACCGTATTTCTTGTACATGGAAAACAGTTTCGTGATTTACTTTATCGAACTTGTTCAGAATTTTGAACACGTAGATTAAGTCTCCGCGAAGTCTACGTTTCTTAAGAGAGAAGATATCCACTCATTTTAGCCTCTCTTCGTATGCCAGATTTCTAAGAAATGGATCAATTTTGTCGCATGCCCTTGTACTTGCTCTAATTTTCTCTAGTCTTTTTCATAGTTTAGGGACCAAAACTTGACTGCATACTCAAAGTGTGGCCTTAGTAGAGAACTGTAGTGAGAATTGTTTCTGGCGTCTTGTAATCTATGTTCCTGGCTATAAACCCTAACATTTGGTTGCCTTTTTTACTTGCTGCTTGAACCTGTTTAGTGTAGTTCAGATTGTTGCTGATGACAACCCCAAGGTCCTTTTATTCATTCACTTTAGTTAGAGAGTTCCTGAACAGTTTGTAGTCGTAACATATGTCATTGTCTCCAAAATGCATAACTTTACACTGGTCTACATAAGACTTCATTTGCCATCTGTCTGACCACTCTGTTAGTAAGTTAAGATCTCTTTGAATCATTTTTCAGTCCCACCTTTTGGCAGCTATACCCCCTTGTTAAGTATCGTTAGCAGATTTGGAGATCTTAGATATGAAACCGAGTTATAGGTCATTGATGTATATTATGAAAAGAATTGGGCTTAGGACCGACCCCTGTGGCACACCATTCTTTACGTCTAGCCAATCTGAGGCTTCACCATTTAATACTACCTGCTGCTTTCTTTCGGTAAGCCAGTCTCTAATCTATATACACAGCTCTTCACCGATTCCGTTTGCTTTTGAGTTATGTAAAAGTCTCTTGTGATGTACATTATCTAAAGCCTTTTGGAAATTTAGATATACTACATCAGTGTAGATAGCGTTTATGTATTTGGAGAGGTGACTTTTCCATTACGAAAGCGTGCAATAATCCCGGTTACCAGGAAACCCTAAGATATTTGCTTTGGCAGTATGGTTGAGACCAGGACATACGTTTGGCCTCATGCATATGCTGCAATGCTGTCAAACAAGCCTTCGTAGCTGGATGAATTCCAAAAGGCTATCGATGCCATTTTCTGTGCCAATGGTGGGGCGAGAGCCTACAGATCACGTCACTGATTGTTAGTTCTTCATGAAGCCTCCAGTCGAGGAAGATAGTTCTAATAACAAAATGTGGAACCTAAGCTATCCGGATATACCAGCTAATATGCGCCTGGTAACTAATAGTGTGGGTCTTCTCATTTCGGAGCTTCAAGACTCATTTTCCTAGAATTGGAGGACGAAAAGGACGACGAAATTTATGAAACACGTGAACCATCAACATCAAGAGATCATGATTCCACACCCAACGTGACGGTTTGCTGAACCAAACGAAATCACGCAGATTGAATTAAGGGACCCTGTCAGAGGCCTGGAACTGTCTAATATTAAGGCAAAACTTTAGGCCTCAAGACTGTAACAGTGGAATCTCCTGGATGAAAATATGAAAGTGTCTGTGTTTCGTGCCCGCCAGAAAGATTTCGCTCCATTCTTTAATACGGTAGGTATCCTCGTCGCCTGCAAGGATGTAGATAGTCTGATGGCAGCCCTCAATATTGATAACATCCCTGAGGAGTGGATACTGTACATAGACTTATCAAAGTTGGCAACGTATTGTTATCAATTCCAGTTCACTTAGTCAATTTAAAGGAATTATGTAACAACATGAAGCATCTTTTGAATGACATAAACTACAAGAGATACCGATGCCAGCTTTCTTACGACCTGATGGTTGTTTCTACTTTGCCTGGACTGCAGCAAGGCTGCATGTGACAGTTAAGCAAAGACTTCCCGTCAGAGCAGGATGGACTGGGCTTCCCGGCAGTCGTTGGAGCAAAGAACGCACAGCACCTACGGCTGACAGAGTCCAGTAATATTTTGCTGCCACCTCTGCACATTATGAAGAACTTCGTTAAGGCTACGGGTGCAAATTAGCCAGCATTTAGGTACCTCACTGGGGAATTTCCAAGGCTTAGTCAGGTGACAATCATGGAGGGTGAATTTGTCGGTCTTCAGATCCACAAGCTCCTCGGAGACCAGCAGTTCAACCTCGTCGACAATGATGACAAGGAGAAAACAAGGAATGATTATTTGACCGGTAGCAACCAACTTTCTGAGCCATACTAAGACTCACAAATACTAGGAACGTGTGAAAAGCCTGTTATCATCCCGCCAGAAAATGAGCTGCAATATGTCTGACGATTTTCTTCACTCTCCTCTGGATTTTTTTTGGTTAACTGCGGCACAGGGAGCGATGAGCACGGCGAACGTTTTCATAAAAAATCTCAGTGATAAAGAAACGGCACCAGGGCAAAATGAATTGAGAAATGTATTGCTAGATGGTAAGAAGAGATGTCTCAGTACATACATTGGACAGGCGAAGAGGAGTAGTGCTTAAGCAAGCAAGTCACCATACACCGTGTCAATAATAAATATAGCGTGTGATACATGTAATACGTATGATAAGGATTTTTTCTGAAAACTGTAGGCAATCGAGCGTTTTCCTTGTCATTTTTGTGTTCAGCGTCTCAAAATCCATACATTTTATCTCCGAAACATAATATAAGTCATATCCTGTTGATCAGTGCAGTTTTATACAGTGATCACTTCATATGATTCCTTACTTCCCAAGTTCATATCGACATTTGATATCCTACAGCAACGATATTCTTTATCATATATTCATTTCACACCATTCACTCCAAATATCTTTCATTTTCTGATAAACACTAGCGTCACCAAAAAAACAAACACTGATATCATATGCAAGACATGCCTACGCATCTTACAGAGCCAAAATGCCCATGTGTCCATTTGTACTTACTATAACAATAATAGTTTCTAAATCCATAGGTGCGCCATCACTTACCTTCTTATCTTGAGATCTTCCTTTTTACCCTAATGAAAAGAAATGTGATCCATCCACCCTCCTATTCTCCTAAGCCTCCCTTATTCCTCACTCACAAGAGGTTCTTCAACCTCTTTAAAACGCTTTTTAGTCACTTTCTAATTGTGTACGTTATTAACTATGCTATAAAACCTCATTTCTTTCTTATCCATGATGTGATTCTACCGCGCTTAGCTACTGTAGTGTAATCAATTGCCTTTGTTCATTTAGCTGGCATAAGACAATCTTTCTCTGCTGCCATACCCACTTCTCTTTCTAATCTATTACTCTTTAAATTTAACTCCTCATCACCTTACTCATCCACACTTAAACTATCATTGCTCCTTTTCACCCATTCATGAATACTTTAATGTAGTGTTTCTCTATTGTGCGAGCCTTATCTTCTCTCGCCAATAACCTCATATGTTAGTCGAGTAACCTTCTATGTTTTTGTAGCACACCATCATTTTACTTTCAACAATAACCTTGCATGTTCGTCTTTCACACCTTCCGCTGTCACAAAGACTTTCTCTCCTCACCTGTGTAACTCCCAGCAAAAGTAGTTTAGTATCCTCTTTTGAAATGTTTTTTTTCTAAAATATTCACTTTTAGTCCTGTTACTAATATGCATTAGCTTTTAATGCATTTATTCAAAACGTTATTTCATCTGTCTTATCCACTCATTCATTCTTGTGTGTGTGTGTGTGTGTGTGTGTGTGTGTGTGTGTGTGTTTGTGTGTGTGTGTGTGTGTGTGTGTGTGTGTGATCTGTTTCCTTTCTCCAACTAACCTCTCTGTCATACATCATCATTCCGTCATCTAAATTTCAACACATTGTTCCTCACTCTCCATAGCTTATCCTCATAGTTCCATATAACTAAACTTGCTGCAGCTTTATTGACTCATTCTCTCAGAACCTGTACACAACCTTCATTTCACATTATAAAATTTTCAATATTCCTGAACTTTTCATCTAACTTTTCTTTTGAATTAATCATATTACGCTATCTTTTTTATATGTTTGTTTACACTGCAAGGCCTGGAAACCACCTCGAACAGGAACTTACTGATCATCGTCATTTGCTATGACAGACTCTGCCTACATCAATCATACACATCATATCACTCAAAATACCTCTTAATGATTCTCACCAAAAGCATGTTTGTGATCAGTATTTCTGCCAGGCATTCTTCGTACTTATTGTTCCAATAGCTGTTTGTGTAGATAGCTGTGGATTCTTTTTACGACTGGTAATTTTAGACCTCACCGCTACTACCTCCTCTGTTAGTTCACGTCACTAATAATAATAAGAATCTCGTTTAGATCTACTTTCTCTTTTCTTTAGCTTTACTCTAGAATTTCTTTTAACTCCAACCCATACTTTCATTGAGCGATACCGACATATACAAGTATAATAATAATTGTAAGATTCCAGTTTGATTACTGATAACCAAGTCCTAAAGTTTTTGCAATCAACTTTCTTTTTCAAGCTCTCCTCTTTCATCAAGAGTCCCACGGTTTCATTCAAGAACTTACTCTTCATTCTCTACCATCCAAATATTTCATTATCCCTCACATCGACGGAAAGAAACTTTCTCGCGAATTACCCTTTTTGATTACATTTCCTATTCACATAATCCAGCACAATACATTCCTCCATATTTCTTCTTGTTTTTTGGCTCTATCTCTTCTGTAGAGCGAAGCAGTCACTTCCAAACTGATTATATGGTATATCATTACGTTTCTATATCGTCAAAAATACGCTTTATATCCACTGAATATTTTCTCACCCTCTCTCCGTACTCATGTCTTTAACTCTTTCATATGTCACTATATATGTACTATCCTTACCTCCATTTTGTGATCTCCCCTATATACGTATTATACAATCTCTCAACCTCTAGTACCGTTTAGTGATATTCTAACCATATTTCTCAGCTACCATTTCCTTAGAATATTTTCTCCTTATTCGCTAACTCTACCATCATTTCCTTACTCAGATCTCTTAACAGACCTCTCTAAACCAACGTACCCAGCTTTATGTCTTACATGATAATTTTTATTATTTGACAGTAATTCATATACAGACCCAACAATTGCGTTTTTATATTTACTTCCATAATCTTCATACGTTTGTATTTCATAATTTACATTTATAGTTCAGTCTTCCATTACTTCTCATGGCACGGGAGATATCGCTTATCTTTTGGGGTTTTTGCTTCTTTATCAAGCGGCTTTCGTGTGCCCTTGTTCCACAAGACTAATCATTTGTTACCACGACCTGTACTTACACTTTCACATGCGCGCACGTGTGTGTGTGTGTGTGTGTGTGTGTGTGTGTGTGTGTGTGTACCTGCCTCTAATAATGTATTCCTACGGCATCCATACAGCATTTCAACACCTTTTATAATTCAAGTTTTCATTCAACTTCTTTAGAAAATTCAACTGTTTGCTTCTTTTCTGTAGGGCTCAAATTTCACCCACTTTACTTGCTAATTCACATTTTCCTTAACCTTTTAGAACCCAATATTAGCCTAAATGTTTAAACAAATGTTCTTCTGTCTCATCTACTAATATGCCTATATTTCATTGTCCACTTTTGCCAAATACTGGTCATTTATACTGTTTTGTACCTTGTTATGTCTGTCAAAAATCATGCTTACTTTATATTTTCATCAACATCCTTTTGTTAGAAGACAATATGATCTAATGATGCAGGAAGCACATCAGTCCTGTAAACATCCTCTTTTCCCCTGTCATCGAACCGCACTCATCATAATCTCTTGTAATCTCGCTCTTAATCATACATTCATCTGGTTCCCCAACCTAAACTATTCACTCAAGACATCTTAAGGATTTATCCATAAACTCCTCTCCAGATCTGAAGAGTGTACGTTATGACTACAAATTCATATTTAACCTTCACAAGCCCGGAACTTCAAATTGAAAACCAAAACACTTATACCTTCATTTCAGAAACATTTCACAACCTTGATCCCAGCGATCTGTTCGTGTTTTAATTCTTCACTACTCCTTTGTCCTCCTTATACAAAATATAAGTAAATTTCACTTGAAAACAAAAATACATAAAACCGAAGAGTTTCCTGTAAACGATTAAGGGCAGGCTGGCTCAGTGAATGGTTATATCCACCTTTACTAGAAAAAAAAATTGAAACACTGGGTTTGCCAACTTTAGATCTTCCCTGACAGAAACATTTTAAACATTTTAAACTAGCTGAAAATACGGAGAATCTCTACTTTCCGGTCTCACCTATACAGCAAAAAGTTTTTTTATTCATGGGAAAATATATATATATATATATATATATATATATATATATATATATATATATATATATATGTATATATATATATATATACATATATATATATATATATATATATATATATATATATATATATATATATATATATACATATATATATATATATATATATATATATATATACATATATATATATATATATATATATATATATATATATTCCCCAACTTCAGTGAAGGGCGCAAATGGGGAGGTGATAACAAGTAGTGGTGATGTGAGAAGGAGATGGAGTGAGTATTTTGAAGGTTTGTTGAATGTGTTTGATGATAGAGTGGCAGATATAGGGTGTTTTGGTCGAGGTGGTGTGCAAAGTGAGAGGGTTAGGGAAAATGATTTGGTAAACAGAGAAGAGGTAGTGAAAGCTTTGCGGAACATGAAAGCCGGCAAGGCAGCAGGTTTGGATGGTATTGCAGTGGAATTTATTAAAAAAGGGGGTGACTGTATTGTTGACTGGTTGGTAAGGTTATTTAATGTATGTATGACTCATGGTGAGGTGCCTGAGGATTGGCGGAATGCGTGCATAGTGCCATTGTACAAAAGCAAAGGGGATAAGAGTGAGTGCTCAAATTACAGAGGTATAAGTTTGTTGAGTATTCCTGGTAAAATATATGGGAGGGTATTGATTGAGAGGGTGAAGGTATCAGATTGGGGAAGAGCAGTGTGGTTTCAGAAGTGGTAGAGGATGTGTGGATCAGGTGTTTGCTTTGAAGAATGTATGTGAGAAATACTTAGAAAAGCAAATGGATTTGTATGTAGCATTTATGGATCTGGAGAAGGCATATGATAGAGTTGATAGAGATGCTCTGTGGAAGGTATTAAGAATATATGGTGTGGGAGGAAAGTTGTTAGAAGCAGTGAAAAGTTTTTATCGAGGATGTAAGGCATGTGTACATGTAGGAAGAGAGGAAAGTGATTGGTTCTCAGTGAATGTAGGTTTACGGCAGGGGTGTGTGATGTCTTCATGGTTGTTTAATTTGTTTATGGATGGGGTTGTTAGGGAGGTAAATGCAAGAGTTTTGGAAAGAGGGGCAAGTATGAAGTCTGTTGGGGATGAGAGAGCTTGGGAAGTGAGTCAGTTGTTGTTCGCTGATGATACAGCGCTGGTGGCTGATTCATGTGAGAAACTGCAGAAGCTGGTGACTGAGTTTGGTAAAGTGTGTGGAAGAAGAAAGTTAAGAGTAAATGTGAATAAGAGCAAGGTTATTAGGTACAGTAGGGTTGAGGGTCAAGTCAATTGGGAGGTGAGTTTTAATGTAGAAAAACTGGAGGAAGTGAAGTGTTTTAGATATCTGGGAGTGGATCTGGCAGCGGATGGAACCATGGAAGCGGAAGTGGATCATAGGGTGGGGGAGGGGGCGAAAATTCTGGGGGCCTTAAAGAATGTGTGGAAGTCGAGAACATTATCTCGGAAAGCAAAAATGGGTATGTTGGAAGGAATATTGGTTCCAACAATGTTGTATGGTTGCGAGGCGTGGGCTATGGATAGAGTTGTGCGCAGGAGGATGGATGTGCTGGAAATGAAATGTTTGAGGACAATGTGTGGTGTGAGGTGGTTTGATCGAGTGAGTAACGTAAGGGTAAGAGTGATGTGTGGAAATAAAAAGAGCGTGGTTGAGAGAGCAAAAGAGGGTGTTTTCAAGTGGTTTGGGCACAGGGAGAGGATGAGTGAGGAAAGATTGACCAAGAGGATATATGTGTCGGAGGTGGAGGGAGCAAGGAGAAGAGGGAGACCAAATTGGAGGTGGAAAGATGGAGTGAAAAAGATTTTGTGTGATCGGGGCCTCAACATGCAGGAGGGTGAAAGGAGGGCAAGGAATAGAGTGAATTGGAGCGATGTGGTATACCGGGGTTGACGTGCTGTCAGTGGATTGAATCAAGGCATGTAAAGCGTCTGGGGTAAACCATGGAAAGCTGTGTAGGTATGTATATTTGCGTGTGTGGACGTATGTAAATACATGTGTATGGGGGGGGGGGGCGATTTCTTTCGTCTGTTCCCTTGCGCTACCTCGCAAACACGGGAGACAGCGACAAAATGTAAAAAAAAAAAAAAAAAAATATATATATATGTTTTGCCGTATAGGTATGTGAGAAATACTTAGAAAAGCAAATGGATTTGTATGTAGCATTTATGGATCTGGAGAAGGCATATGATAGAGTTGATAGAGATGCTCTGTGGAAGGTATTAAGAATATATGGTGTGGGAGGAAAGTTGTTAGAAGCAGTGAAAAGTTTTTATAGAGGATGTAAGGCATGTGTACATGTAGGAAGAGAGGAAAGTGATTGGTTCTCAGTGAATGTAGGTTTACGGCAGGGGTGTGTGATGTCTCCATGGTTGTTTAATTTGTTTATGGATGGGGATGTTAGGGAGGTAAATGCAAGAGTTTTGGAAAGAGGGGCAAGTATGAAGTCTGTTGGGGATGAGAGAGCTTGGGAAGTGAGTCAGTTGTTGTTCGCTGATGATACAGCGCTGGTGGCTGATTCATGTGAGAAACTGCAGAAGCTGGTGACTGAGTTTGGTAAAGTGTGTGGAAGAAGAAAGTTAAGAGTAAATGTGAATAAGAGCAAGGTTATTAGGTACAGTAGGGTTGAGGGTCAAGTCAATTGGGAGGTGAGTTTGAATGTAGAAAAACTGGAGGAAGTGAAGTGTTTTAGATATCTGGGAGTGGACCTGGCAGCGGATGGAACCATGGAAGCGGAAGTGGATCATAGGGTGGGGGAGGGGGCGAAAATTCTGGGGGCCTTAAAGAATGTGTGGAAGTCGAGAACATTATCTCGGAAAGCAAAAATGGATATGTTGGAAGGAATAGTGGTTCCAACAATGTTGTATGGTTGCGAGGCGTGGGCTATGGATAGAGTTGTGCGCAGGAAGATGGATGTGCTGGAAATGAAATGTTTGAGGACAATGTGTGGTGTGAGGTGGTTTGATCGAGTGAGTAACGTAAGGGTAAGAGTGATGTGTGGAAATAAAAAGAGCGTGGTTGAGAGAGCAGAAGAGGGTGTTTTCAAGTGGTTTCGGCACATGGAGAGGATGAGTGAGGAAAGATTGACCAAGAGGATATATGTGTCGGAGGTGGAGGGAGCAAGGAGAAGAGGGAGACCAAATTGGAGGTGGAAAGATGGAGTGAAAAAGATTTTGTGTGATCGGGGCCTGAACATGCAGGAGGGTGAAAGGAGGGCAAGGAATAGAGTGAATTAGAGCGATGTGGTATACCGGGGTTGACGTGCTGTCAGTGGATTGAATCAAGGCATGTAAAGCGTCTGGGGTAAACCATGGAAAGCTGTGTAGGTATGTATATTTGCGTGTGTGGACATATGTAAATACATGTGTATGTGGGGGGGGTTACGCCATTTCTTTCGTCTGTTCCCTTGCGCTACCTCGCAAACGCGGGAGACAGCGACAAAATGTAAAAAAAAAAAAAAAAATATATATATATGTTTTGCCGTATAGGTATGTGAGAAATACTTAGAAAAGCAAATGGATTTGTATGTAGCATTTATGGATTTGGAGAAGGCATATGATAGAGTTGATAGAGATGCTCTGTGGAAGGTATTAAGAATATATGGTGTGGGAGGAAAGTTGTTAGAAGCAGTGAAAAGTTTTTATAGAGGATGTAAGGCATGTGTACATGTAGGAAGAGAGAAAAGTGATTGGTTCTCAGTGAATGTAGGTTTACGGCAGGGGTGTGTGATGTCTCCATGGTTGTTTAATTTGTTTATGGATGGGGTTGTTAGGGAGGTAAATGCAAGAGTTTTGGAAAGAGGGGCAAGTATGAAGTCTGTTGGGGATGAGAGAGCTTGGGAAGTGAGTCAGTTGTTGTTCGCTGATGATACATCACTGGTGGCTGATTCATGTAAGAAACTGCAGAAGCTGGTGACTGAGTTTGGTAAAGTGTGTGGAAGAAGAAAGTTAAGAGTAAATGTGAATAAGAGCAAGGTTATTAGGTACAGTAGGGTTGAGGGTCAAGTCAATTGGGAGGTGAGTTTGAATGTAGAAAAACTGGAGGAAGTGAAGTGTTTTAGATATCTGGGAGTGGATCTGGCAGCTGATGGAACCATGGAAGCGGAAGTGGATCATATAGTGGGGGAGGGGGCGAAAATTCTGGGGGCCTTGAAGAATGTGTGGAAGTCGAGAACATTATCTCGGAAAGCAAAAATGGGTATGTTTGAAGGAATAGTGGTTCCAACAATGTTGTATGGTTGCGAGGCGTGGGCTATGGATAGAGTTGTGCGCAGGAGGATGGATGTGCTGGAAATGAGATGTTTGAGGACAATGTGTGGTGTGAGGTGGTTTGATCGAGTAAGTAACGTAAGGGTAAGAGAGATGTGTGGAAATAAAAAGAGCGTGGATGAGAGAGCAGAAGAGGGTGTTTTGAAGTGGCTTGGGCACATGGAGAGAATGAGTGAGGAAAGATTGACCAAGAGGATATATGTGTCGGAGGTGGAGGGAACGAGGAGAAGAGGGAGACCAAATTGGAGGTGGAAAGATGGAGTGAAAAAGATTTTGTGTGATCGGGGCCTGAACATGCAGGAGGGTGAAAGGAGGGCAAGGGATAGAGTGAATTGGAGCGATGTGGTATACCGGGGTTGACGTGCTGTCAGTGGATTGAATCAAGGCATGTTAAGCGTAGGAGTAAACCATGGAAAGCTGTGTAGGTATGTATATTTGCGTGTGTGGACGTATGTATATACATGTGTATGGGGTGGGTTGGGCCATTTCTTTCGTCTGTGTCCTTGCGCTACCTCGCAAACGCGGGAGACAACGACAAAGTATAATGAAATATAAATAAATAAATATATATATATATATATATATATATATATATATATATATATATATATATATATATATATATATATATATATATTTATATATATATATATATATATATATATATATATATATATATACATATATATATATATACATATATATTTATATTTATACTTATATTTATTTTGCTTACTCGCTGTCTCCCGCGTTTGCGAGGTAGAGAAAGGAAACAGACGAAAGAAATGGCCCAACCCCCCATACACATGTATATACACACACGTCCAAACACGCAAATATACATACCTATACATCTCAATGTACGCATATATATACACACACAGACACAGACATATATACCCATGCACACAATTCACACTGTCTGCCTTTATTCATTCCCATCGCCACCTCGCCACACATGAAATACCATCCCCCTCCCCCCTCATGTGTGCGAGGTAGCGCTAGGAAAAGACAAAAAAGGCCCCATTCGTTCACACTCAGTCTCTAGCTGTCATGAAACAATGCCCGAAACCACAGCTCCCTTTCTACATCCAGGCCTCATACAACTTTCCATGGTTTACACCAGACGCTTCACACGCCCTGATTCAATCTACTGACAGGACGTCAACAATGGTATACCACATCGATACAATTCACTCTATTCCTTGCCCGCCTTTCATACTCCTACATGTTCAGGCCCCGATCACTCAAAATCTTTTTCACTCCATCTTTCCACCTCCAATTTGGTCTCCCACTTCTTCTCATTCCCTCCACCTCCGACACATATATCCTCTTGGTCAATCTTTCCTCACTCATTCTCTCCATGTGCCCAAACCATTTCAAAATACCCTCTTCTGCTCTCTCAACCACGCTCTTTTTATTTCCACACATCTCTCTTACCCTTACATCACTTACTCGATCAAACCACCTCACACCACACATTGTCCTCAAACATCTCATTTCCAGAACATCCACCCTTCTGCGCATAAATCTATCCATAGCCCACGCCTCGCAACCATACAACATTGTTAGAACCACTGTTCCTTCAAACATACCCATTTTTGCTTTCCGAGATAATGTTCTCGACTTCCACACATTCTTCAAAGCTACCAGGATTTTCGAGCCCTACCCCACCCTATGATTCACTTCCGTTTCCATGGTTCCATCCGATGCCAGATATCTAAAACACTTTACTTCCTCCAGTTTTTCTCCATTCAAACTTACCTCCCAATTGACTTGACCCTCAACCCTACTGTAGTTAATAACCTTGCTCTTATTCATATTTACTCTTAACTTTCTTCTTTCACACACTTTACCAAACTCAGTCACCAGCTTCTGCACTTTCTCACATGAATCAGCCACCAGTGATGTATCATCAGCGAACAACAACTGACTCACTTCCCAAGCTCTCTCATCCGTAACAGACTTCATACTTGCCCTCTTTCCAAAACTCTTGCATTCACCTCCCTAACAACCCCTTCCATAAACAAATTAAACAACCATGGAGACATCACACACCCCTGCCGTAAACCTACATTCACTGAGAACCAATCACTTTAATCTCTTCCTACACGTACATATGCCTTACATCCTCGATAAAAACTTTTCACTGCTTCTAACAACTTTCCTCCCACACCATATATTCTTAATACCTTCCACAAAGCATCTCTATCAACTCTAACATATGCCTTCTCCAGATCCATAAATGCTACATACAGACCTATTTGCTTTACTAAGTATTTCTCACATACATTCTTCAAAGCCAACACCTGATTCACACATCCTCTACCACTTCTGAAACCACACTGCTCTTCCCCAATCTGAT
>NC_092227.1:26558671-26694137 GCF_036320965.1 Panulirus ornatus
TCGGTGAAGGGCGCAAGTGGGGAGGTGATAACAAGTAGTGGTGATGTGAGAAGGAGATAGAGTGAGTATTTTGAAGGTTTGTTGAATGTGTTTGATGATAGAGTGGCAGATATAGGGTGTTTTGGTCGAGGTGGTGTGCAAAGTGAGAGGGTTAGGGAAAATGATTTGGTAAACAGAGAAGATGAAAGCCGGCAGGGCAGCAGGTTTGGATGGTATTGCAGTGGAATTTATTAAAAAAGGGGGTGACTGTATGGTTGACTGGTTGGTAAGGTTATTTAATGTATGTATGACTCATGGTGAGGTGCCTGAGGATTGGCGGAATGCGTGCATAGTGCCATTGTACAAAGGCAAAGGGGATAAGAGTAAGTGCTCAAATTACAGAGGTATAAGTTTGTTGAGTATTCCTGGTAAATTATATGGGAGAGTATTGATTGAGAGGGTGAAGGCATGTACAGAGCATCAGATTGGGGAAGAGCAGTGTGGTTTCAGAAGTGGTAGAGGATGTGTGGATCAGGTGTTTGCTTTGAAGAATGTATGTGAGAAATACTTAGAAAAGCAAATGGATTTGTATGTAGCATTTATGGATCTGGAGAAGGCATACGATAGAGTTGATAGAGATGCTCTGTGGAAGGTATTAAGAATATATGGTGTGGGAGGCAAGTTGTTAGAAGCAGTGAAAAGTTTTTATCGAGGATGTAAGGCATGTGTACGTGTAGGAAGAGAGGAAAGTGATTGGTTCTCAGTGAATGTAGGTTTGCGGCAGGGGTGTGTGATGTCTCCATGGTTGTTTAATTTGTTTATGGATGGGATTGTTAGGGAGGTGAATGCAAGAGTTTTGGAAAGAGGGGCAAGTATGAAGTCTGTTGGGGATGAGAGAGCTTGGGAAGTGAGTCAGTTGTTGTTCGCTGATGATACAGCGCTGGTGGCTGATTCATGTGAGAAACTGCAGAAGGTGGTGACTGAGTTTGGAAAAGTTTGTGGAAGAAGAAAGTTAAGAGTAAATGTGAATAAGAGCAAGGTTATTAGGTACAGTAGGGTTGAGGGTCAAGTCAATTGGGAGGTGAGTTTGAATGGAGAAAAACTGGAGGAAGTGAAGTGTTTTAGATATCTGGGAGTGGATCTGGCAGCGGATGGAACCATGGAAGCGGAAGTGGATCATTGGGTGGGGGAGGGGGCGAAAATCCTGGGAGCCTTGAAGAATGTGTGGAAGTCGAGAACATTATCTCGGAAAGCAAAAATGGGTATGTTTGAAGGAATAGTGGTTCCAACAATGTTGTATGGTTGCGAGGCGTGGGCTATGGATAGAGTGGTGCGCAGGAGGATGGATGTGCTGGAAATGAGATGTTTGAGGACAATGTGTGGTGTGAGGTGGTTTGATCGAATGAGTAACGTAAGGGTAAGAGAGATGTGTGGAAATAAAAAGAGCGTGGTTGAGAGAGCAGAAGAGGGTGTTTTGAAGTGGTTTGGGCACATGGAGAGGATGAGTGAGGAAAGATTGACCAAGAGGATATATGTGTCGGGGGTGGAGGGAACAAGGAGAAGAGGGAGACCAAATTGGAGGTGGAAAGATGGAGTGAAAAAGATTTTGTGTGATCGGGGCCTGAACATGCAGGAGGGTGAAAGGAGGGCAAGGAATAGAGTGAATTGGAGCGATGTGGTATACCGGGGTTGACGTGCTGTCAGTGGATTGAATCAAGGCATGTGAAGCGTCTGGGGTAAACCATGGAAAGCTGTGTAGGTATGTATATTTGCGGGTGTGGACGTATGTATATACATGTGTATGGGGGGGTTGGGCCATTTCTTTCGTCTGTTTCCTTGCGCTACCTCGCAAACGCGGGAGACAGCGACAAAGTATAAAAAAAAAAAAAAAAAATATGTATATATATATATATATATATATATATATATATATATATATATATATATATATATATATATATATATATATATATATATATGTATGTGTATATGTATATACATATGTTTATTATCCCTGGGGATAGGGGTGAAAGAATACTTCCCACGTATTCCTCGCGTATCGTAGAAAGCGACGAGAGGGGATGGGAGCAGGGGGCCAGAAATCTTCCCCTCCTAATATTAACTTTCTAAAATGGGAAACAGAAGAGGAGTCACGCGGGGAGTGCTCATCCTCCTCGAAGGCTCAGAGTGGGGTGCCTAAATGTGTGTGGATGTAACCAAGATGTGAAAAAAGGAGAGATAGGTAGTATGTTTGAGGAAAGGAACCTGGATGTTTTGGCTCTGAGTGAAACGAAGTTCAAGGGTAAAGGGGAAGAGTGGTTTGGGAATGTCTGGGGAGTAAAGTCAGGGGTTAGTGAGAGGACAAGAGCAAGGGAAGGAGTAGCAATACTCCTGAAACAGGAGTTGTGCGAGTATGTGATAGAATGTAAGAAAGTAAATTCTCGATTAATATGGGTAAAACTGAAAGTTGATGGAGAGAGGTGGGTGATTCTTGGTGCATATGCACCCGGGCATGAGAAGAAAGATCATGAGAGGCAATTGTTTTGGGAGCAGCTGAATGAGTGTGTTAGTGGTTTTGATGCACTAGGCCGGGTTATAGTGATGGGTGATTTGAATGCAAAGGTGAGTAATGTGGCAGTTGAGGGAATAATTGGTATACATGGGGTGTTCAGTGTTGTAAATGGAAATGGTGAAGAGCTTGTAGATTTATGTGCTGAAAAAGGACTGATGATTGGGAATATCTGGTTTAAAAAGCGAGATATACATAAGTATACTTATGCAAATAGGAGAGATGGCCAGAGAGCGTTATTGGATTACGTGTTAATTGACAGGCGTGCGAAAGAGAGACTTTTGGATGTTAATGTGCTGAGAGGTGCAACTGGAGGGATGTCTGATCATTATCTTGTGGAGGCTAAGGTGAAGATTTGTATGGGTTTTCAGAAAAGAAGAGTGAATGTTGGGGTGAAGAGGGTGGTGAGAGTAAGTGAGCTTGGGAAGGAGACCTGTGTGAGGAAGTACCAGGAGAGACTGAGCACAGAATGGAAAAAGGTGAGAACAATGGAAGTAAGGGGAGTGGGGGAGGAATGGGATGTATTTAGGGAATCAGTGATGGATTGCGCAAAAGATGCTTGTGGCATGAGAAGAGTGGGAGGTTGGTTGATTAGAAAGGGTAGTGAGTGGTGGGATGAAGAAGTAAGAGTATTAGTGAAAGAGAAGAGAGAGGCATTTGGACTATTTTTGCTGGGAAAAAATGCAATTGAGTGGGAGATGTATAAAAGAAAGAGACAGGAGGTCAAGAGAAAGGTGCAAGAAGTGAAAAAAAGTGCAAATGAGAGTTGGGTTGAGAGAGTATCATTAAATTTTAGGGAGAATAAAAAGATGTTCTGGAAGGAGGTAAACAAAGTGCGTAAACCAAGAGAGCAAATGGGAACTTCAGTGAAGGGCGCAAATGGGGAGGGGATAACAAGTAGTGGTGATGTGAGAAGGAGATGGAGTGAGTATTTTGAAGGTTTGTTGAATGTGTTTGATGATAGAGTGTCAGATATAGGGTGTTTTGGTCGAGGTGGTGTGCAAAGTGAGAGGGTTAGGGAAAATGATTTGGTAAACAGAGAAGAGGTAGTGAAAGCTTTGCGGAAGATGATAGCCGGCAAGGCAGCAGGTTTGGATGGTATTTCAGTGGAATTTATTAAAAAAGGGGGTGACTGTATTGTTGACTGGTTGGTAAGGTTATTTAATGTATGTATGACTCATGGTGAGGTGCCTGAGGATTGGCGGAATGCGTGCATAGTGCCATTGTACAAAGGCAAAGGGGATAAGAGTGAATGCTCAAATTACAGAGGTATAAGTTTGTTGAGTATTCCTGGTAAATTATATGGGAGGGTATTGATTGAGAGGGTAAAGGCATGTACAGAGCATCAGTTTGGGGAAGAGTAGTCTGGTTTTAGAAGTGGTAGAGGATATGTGGATCAGGTGTTTGCTTTGAAGAATGCATGTGAGAAATACTTAGAAAAGCAAATGGATTTGTATGTAGCATTTATGGATCTGGAGAAGGCATATGATAGAGTTGATAGAGATGCTCTGTGGAAGGTATTAAGAATATATGGTGTGGGAGGCAAGTTGTTAGAAGCAGTGAAAAGTTTTTATCGAGGATGTAAGGCATGTGTACGTGTAGGAAGAGAGGAAAGTGATTGGTTCTCAGTGAATGTAGGTTTGCGGCAGGGGTGTGTGATGTCTCCATGGTTGTTTAATTTGTTTATGGATGGCGTTGTTAGGGAGGTAAATGCAAGAGTTTTGGAAAGAGGGGCAAGTATGAAGTCTGTTGGGGATGAGAGAGCTCGTTAAGTGAGTCAGTTGTTGTTCGCTGATGATACAGCGCTGGTGGCTGATTCATGTGAGAAACTGCAGAAGCTGGTGACTGAGTTTGGTAAAGTGTGTGGAAGAAGAAAGTTAAGAGTAAATGTGAATAAGAGCAATGTTATTAGGTACAGTAGCGTTGAGGGTCAAGTCAATTGGGAAGTGAGTTTGAATGTAGAAAAACTGGAGCAAGTGAAGTGTTTTAGATATCTGGAAGTGGATCTGGCAGCGGATGGAACCATGGAAGCGGAAGTGGATCATAGGGTGGGGGAGGGGGCGAAAATTCTGGGGGCCTTGAAGAATGTGTGGAAGTCGAGAACATTATCTCGGAAAGCAAAAATGGGTATGTTTGAAGGAATAGTGGTTCCAACAATGTTGTATGGTTGCGAGGCGTGGGCTATGGATAGAGTTGTGCGCAGGAGGATGGATGTGCTGGAAATGAGATGTTTGAGGACAATGTGTGGTGTGAGGTAGTTTGATCGAGTGAGTAACGTAAGGGTAAGAGAGATGTGTGGAAATAAAAAGAGCGTGGTGGAGAGAGCAGAAGAGGGTGTTTTGAAGTGGTTTGGGCACATGGAGAGAATGAGTGAGGAAAGATTGACCAAGAGGATATATGTGTCGGAGATGGAGGGAACGAGGAGAAGAGGGAGACCAAATTGGAGGTGGAAAGATGCAGTGAAAAAGATTTTTTGTGATTGGGGCCTGAACATGCAGGAGGGTGAAAGGAGGGCAAGGAATAGAGTGAATTGGAGCGATGTGGTATACCGGGGTTGACGTGCTGTCAGTGGATTGAATCAAGGCATGTGAAGCGTCTGGGGTAAACCATGGAAAGCTGTGTAGGTATGTATATTTGCGTGTGTTGACGTATGTGTATACATGTGTATGGGAGGTGTTGGGCCATTTCTTTAGTCTGTTTCCTTGCGCTACCTCGCAAACGCGGGAGACAGCGACAAAGTATGATAATAAAAAAAAAAAAAATATATATATATATATATATATATATATATATATATATATATATATATATATATATATATATATATATATATATATATATATATACATATGAAAAATATAAGAAATATTTTAGAAAACTGAAACTTCTAGCTGGAAATGAAATGAAAAATGAATGTCACATAGTGGTTCAACCACTGTCTATGGAAAAGGGAAATGTGTAATTTATTTACACAAACGTCAATAGCAGTTTTCATCAATTTAACCACTGTATCATACTGTCTGGTCCACTTCCCTTAACATGAAACTGGAATATTGGCTTATGATGTTCTCAATTTTCTTCATTACACAAAGTACAACCATATCTTGGATACATGAGGGTAGGTAGTTGGTCATCCGCCATAATAAAGCCTTGACAGACCATAAGTTAATCTGGACCTCAACTTTTCCAGTACATTCATGAAAAAGGCCTTTTTGCTTTCCATCACTATATATATATATATATATATATATATATATATATATATATATATATATATATATATATATATATATATATATATATATATATCCCTGGGGATAGGGGAGAAATAATACTTCCCACGTATTCCCTGCGTGTCGTAGAAGGTGACTAAAAGGGAAGGGAGCGGGGGGCTGGAAATCCTCCCCTCTCGTTTTTTTTTTTTTTTTAATTTTCCAAAAGAAGGAACAGAGAAGAGGACCAGGTGAGGATATTCCCTCAAAGGCCCAGTCCTCTGTTCTTAACGCTACCTCGCTATCGTGGGAAATGGAGAATAGTATAAAAAAAAAAAAAAAATATATATATATATATATATATATATATATATATATATATATATATATATATATATATATATATATATATATATATATATATATATATATATATATATATATATTATTTTTTTAATTATACTTTGTCGCTGTCTCCCGCGTTTGCGAGGTAGCGCAAGGAAAAAGACGAAAGAAATGGCCCCCCCCCCCATACACATGTATATACATACGTCCACACACGGAAATATACATACCTACACAGCTTTCCATGATTTACCCCAGACGCTTCACATGCCCATATTAATCGAGAATTTACTTTCTTACACTCTATCACATACTCCCACAACTCCTGTTTCAGGAGTATTGCTACTCCTTCCCTTGCTCTTGTCCTCTCACTAACCCCTGACTTTACTACCCAGACATTCCCAAACCACTCTTCCCCTTTACCCTTGAGCTTCGTTTCACTCAGAACCAAAACATCCAGGTTCCTTTCCTCAAACATACTACCTATCTCTCCTTTTTTCACATCTTGGTTACATCCACACACATTTAGGCACCCCACTCTAAGCCTTCGAGGAGGATGAGCACTCCCCGCGTGACTCCTTCTTCTGTTTCCCATTTTAGAAAGTTAATACAATATATATATATATATATATATATATATATATATATATATATATATATATATATATATATATATTATTATTATTATTATTATTATACTTTGTCGCTGTCTCCCGCATTTGCGAGGTAGCGCAAGGAAACAGACAAAAGAAATGGCCCAACCCCCCCCCAAACACATGTATATGCATACGTCCACACACGCAAATATACATACCTACACAGCTTTACATGGTTTACCCCAGACGCTTCACATGCCTTGATTCAATCCACTGACAGCACATCAACCCCGGTATACCACATCGCTCCAATTCACTCTATTCCTTGCCCTCCGTTCACCCTCCTGCATGTTCAGGCCCCGATAACACAAAATCTTTTTCACTCCATCTTTCCACCTCCAATTTGGTCTCCCTCTTCTCCTCGTTCCCTCCACCTCCGACACATATATCCTCTTGGTCAATCTTTCCTCACTCATTCTCTCCATGTGCCCAAACCACTTCAAAACGCCCTCTTCTGCTCTCTCAACCACACTCTTTTTATTTCCACACATCTCTCTTACCCTTACGTTACTCACTCGATCAAACCACCTCACACCACACATTGTCCTCAAACATCTCAAGTTCCAGCACATCCATCCTCCAGCGCACAACTCTATCCATAGCCCACGCCTCGCAACCATACAACATTGTTGGAACCACTATTCCTTCAAACATACCCATTTTTCCTTTCCGAGATAATGTTCTCGACTTCCACACATTCTTCAAGGCCCCCAGAATTTTCGCCCCCTCCCCCACCCTATGATCCACTTCCGCTTCCATGGTTCCATCCGCTGCCAGATCCACTCCCAGATATCTAAAACACTTCACTTCCTCCAGTTTTTCTCCATTCAAACTCACCTCCCAATTGACTTGACCCTCAACCCTACTGTACCTAATAACCTTGCTCTTATTCACATTTACTCTTAACTTTCTTCTACCACACACTTTACCAAACTCAGTCACCAGCTTCTGCAGTTTCTCACATGAATCAGCCACCAGCGCTGTATCATCAGCGAACAACAACTGACTCACTTCCCAAGCTCTCTCATCCCCAACAGACTTCATACTTGCCCCTCTTTCCAAAACTCTTGCATTTACCTCCCTAACAACCCCATCCATAATATATATATTTTTTTTTTTTTTTTTTTTTTTTTGTATTTTGTCGCTGTCTCCCGCGTTTGCGAGGTAGCGCAATGAAACAGACGAAAGAAATGGCCCAACCCTCCCCATACACATGTACATACACACGTCCACACACGCAAATATACATACCTACACAGCTTTCCATGGTTTACCCCGGACGCTTCACATGCCTTGATTCAATCCACTGACAGCACGTCAACCCCTGTATACCACATCGCTCCAATTCACTCTATTCCTTGCCCTCCTTTCACCCTCCTGCATGTTCAGGCCCCGCTTACACAAAATCCTTTTCACTCCATCTTTCCACCTCCAATTTGGTCTCCCTCTTCTCCTCGTTCCCTCCACCTCCGACACATATATCCTCTTGGTCAATCTTTCCTCACTCATTCTCTCCATGTGCCCAAACCATTTCAAAACAACCTCTTCTGCTCTCTCAACCACGCTCTTTTTATTTCCACACATCTCTCTTACCCTTACGTTACTTACTCGATCAAACCACCTCACACCACACATTGTCCTCAAACATCTCATTTCCAGCACATCCATCCTCCTGCGCACAACTCTATCCATAGCCCACGCCTCGCAACCATACAACATTGTTGGAACTACTATTCCTTCAAACATACCCATTTTTGCTTTCCGGGATAATGTTCTCGACTTCCACACATTTTTCAAGGCTCCCAAAATTTTCGCCCCCTCCCCCACCCTATGATCCACTTCCGCTTCCATGGTTCCATCCGCTGACAGATCCACTCCCAGATATCTAAAACACTTCACTTCCTCCAGTTTTTCTCCATTCAAACTCACCTCCCAATTGACTTGACCCTCAACCCTACTGTACCTAATAACCTTGCTCTTATTCACATTTACTCTTAATTTTCTTCTTCCACACACTTCACCAAACTCCGTCACCAGCTTCTGCAGTTTCTCACATGAATCCGCCACCAGCGCTGTATCATCAGCGAACAACAACTGACTCACTTCCCAAGCTCTCTCATCCCCAACAGACTTCATACTTGCCCCTCTTTCCAAGACTCTTGCATTTACCTCCCTAACAACCCCATCCATAAACAAATTAAACAACCATGGAGACATCACACACCCCTGCCGCAAACCTACATTCACTGAGAACCAATCACTCTCCTCTCTTCCTACACGTACACATACCTTACATCCTCGATAAAAACTTTTCACTGCTTCTAACAACTTGCCTCCCACACCATATATTCTTAATACCTTCCACAGAGCATCTCTATCAACTCTATCATATGCCTTCTCCAGATCCATAAATGCTACATACAAATCCATTTGCTTTTCTAAGTATTTCTCATATACATTCTTCAAAGCAAACACCTGATCCTCACATCCTCTACCACTTCTGAAACCACACTGCTCTTCCCCAATCTGATGCTCTGTACATGCCTTCACCCTCTCAATCAATACCCTCCCATATAATTTACCAGGAATACTCAACAAACTTATACCTCTGTAATTTGAGCACTCATTCTTATCCCCTTTGCCTTTGTACAATGGCACTATATATATATATATATATATGTATATATATATATATATATATATATATATATATATATATATATATATATATATATATATATATATATGTATATATATATATATATATATATATATATATATATATATATATATATATATATATATATATATATATATATATATATATATATATATATATATATATATATATATATATATATATATATATATATATATATATATATATATATATATATATATATATATATATATATATATATATATATATATATATATATATATATATGTGTGTGTGTGTGGGGCCTGGATGTGGAAAGGGGGCTGTGGTTTCGGGCATTATTGCGTGACATATAGAGACTGAGTGTGAACGAATGGGGCCTTTGTTGTCTTTTCCTAGCGCTACCTCGCACACCTGAGGGGGGAGGGGATGTTATTCATGTGTGGCGAGGTGGCGATGGAAATAAATAAAGGCAGATAGTCTGAATTATGTACATGTGTATATATGTATTTGTCTGTGCGTGTATATATGTGTATACATTGAGATGTATAGGTATATATATTTCAGTGTGTGGACGTGTATGTATATGCATGTGTATAGGGGTGGGTTGGGCCATTTCTTTCGTCTGTTTCCTTGCGCTACTTAGTTAGCGCGGGAGATAGCGACAAAGGAAAATTGAAATAAATGAATATATATATATATATATATATATATATATATATATATATATATATATATATATATATATATATATATATATATATATATATATATATATATATATATATATATATATATATATATATATATATATATTTAAGGAAATATATATATATATTTTTTAAAGGGGATGTAAATGTTTATAGTTGTGTTACTGGAGTGATAGTTTTCATACATGGTGCTTTGACAAGAAAATAGTGAAATTGGAAAAAAAAATGTAGCATAGGCATTGAAGCTTATTGATACAGTGGTTAAATTGATGAGAACTACTATTGACGTTTATGTAAATAAATTATCCATTTCCTTTTTCCATAACCAGAGGTTGAACCATTATGTGACATTCATTTTCTCATTTCATTTCAAGAAAGAAGTTTCAGTTTTCTAAATTATTTCTTACTTTTTTCATATGTATATATATGTATATGTATGTGTTTGTGTATATGTGCTTGTGTGTGTGTGTATGTATGTATATATGTATGTATATATATATTATCCCTGGGGATAGGGGTGAAAGAATACTTCCCACGCATTCCTCGCGTGTAGTAGAAGGCGACTAGAGGGGACGGGAGCGGGGGGCCAGAAATCCTCCCCTCCTTGAATTTTTTAACTTTCTAAAATGGGAAACAGAAGAAGGAGTCACGCGGGGAGTGCTCATCCTCCTCGAAGGCTCAGACTGGGGTGTCTAAATGTGTGTGGATGTAGCCAAGATGTGAAAAAAGGAGAGAAAGGTAGTATGTTTGAGGAAAGGAACCTGGATGTTTTGGCTCTGAGTGAAACGAAGCTCAAGGGTAAAGGGGAAGAGTGGTTTGGGAATGTCTTGGGAGTAAAGTCAGGGCTTAGTGAGAGGACAAGAGCAAGGGAAGGAGTAGCAGTACTCCTGAAACAGGAGTTGTGAGAGTATGTGATAGAATGTAAGAAAGTAAATTCTCGATTGATATTAGTAAAACTGAAAGTTGATGGAGAGAGATGGGTGATTATTGGTGCATATGCATCTGGGCATGAGAAGAAAGATTATGAGAGGCAAGTGTTTTGGGAGCAGCTGAATGAGTGTGTTAGTGGTTTTGATGCACGAGACCGGGTTATAGTGATGGGTGATTTGAATGCAAAGGTGAGTAATGTGGCAGTTGAGGGAATAAATGGTATACATGGGGTGTTCAGTGTTGTAAATGAAAATGGTGAAGAGCTTGTAGATTTTTGTGCTGAAAAAGTACTGGTGATTGGGAATACCTGGTTTAAAAAGCGAGATATACTTAAGTATACGTATGGAAGTAGGAGAGATGGCCAGAAAGCGTTATTAGATTACGTGTTAATTGACAGGCGCGTGAAAGAGAGAGTTTTGGATGTTAATGTGCTGAGAGGTGCAACTGGAGGGATGTCTGATCATTATCTTGTGGAGGCTAAGGTGAAGATTTGTATGGGTTTTCAGAAAAGAAGAGTGAATGTTGGGGTGAAGAGGGTGGTGAGAGTAAGTAAGCTTGGGAAGGAGACTTGTGTGAGGAAGTACCAGGAGAGACTGAGTACAGAGTGGAAAAAGGTGAGAACAATGGAAGTAAGGGGAGTGGGTGAGGAATGGCATGTATTTAGGGAATCAGTGATGGATTGAGCAAAAGATGCTTGTGGCATGAGGAGAGTGGGAGGTGGGTTGATTAGAAAGGGTAGTGAGTGGTGGGATGAAGAAGTAAGATTATTAGTGAAAGAAAAGAGAGAGGCATTTGGACGATTTTTGAAGGGAAAAAATGCAATTGAGCGTGAGATGTATAAAAGAAAGACACAGGAGGTCAAGAGAAAGGTGCAAGAGGTGAAAAAGATGGGAAATGAGAGTTGGGGTGAGAGAGTATCATTAAATTTTAGGGAGAATAAAAAGATGTTTTGGAAGGAGGTAAATAAAGTGCGTAAGACAAGGGAGCAAATGGGAACTTCAGTGAAGGGCGCAAATGGGGAGGTGATAACAAGTAGTGGTGATGTGAGAAGGAGATGGAGTGAGTATTTTGAAGGTTTGTTGAATGTGTTTGATGATAGAGTGGCAGATATAGGGAGTTTTGGTCGAGGTGGTGTGCAAAGTGAGAGGGTTAGGGAAAATGATTTGGTAAACAGAGAAGAGGTAGTAAAAGCTTTGGGGAAGATGAAAGCCGGCAAGGCAGCAGGTTTGGATGGTATTGCAGTGGAATTTATTAAAAAATGGGGTGACTGTATTATTGACTGGTTGGTAAGGTTATTTAATGTATGTATGACTCATGGTTAGGTACCTGAGGACTGGCGGAATGCATGCATAGTGCCTTTGTACAAAGGGAAAGGGGATAAGAATGAGTCCTCAAATTACAGAGGTGTAAGTTTCTTGAGTATTCCTGGTAAATTATATGGTAGGGAATTGATTGAGACGGTGAAGGCATGTACATATCATCAGATTGGGGAAGAGCAGTGTGGTTTCAGAAGTGGTAGAGGATGTGTGGATCAGGTGTTTGCTTTGAAGAATGTATGTGAGAAATACTTAGAAAAGCAAATGGATTTGTTTGTAGCATTTATGGATCTGGAGAAGGCATATGATAGAGTTGATAGAGATGCTCTGTGGAAGGTATTAAGAATATATGGTGTAGGAGGCAAGTTGTTAAAAGCAGTGAAAAGTTTTTATCGAGGATGTAAGGCATGTGTACGTGTAGGAAGAGAGAAAAGTGATTGGTTCTCAGTGAATGTAGGTTTGCGGCAGGGATGTGTGATGTCTCCATGGTTGTTTAATTTGTTTATGGATGGGGTTGTTAGGGAGGTGAATGCAAGAGTTTTGGAAAGAGGGGCAAGTATGAAGTCTGTTGTGGATGAGAGAGCTTGGGAAGTGAGTCAGTTGTTGTTCGCTGATGATACAGCGCTGGTGGCTGATTCATGTGAGAAACTGCAGAAGCTGGTGACTGAGTTTGGTAAAGTGTGTGAAAGAAGAAAGTTAAGAGTAAATGTGAATAAGAGCAAGGTAATTAGGTACATTAGGGTTGAGGGTCAAGTCAATTGGGAGGTAAGTTTGAATGGAGAAAAACTGGAGTAAGTAAAGTGTTTTAGATATCTGGGAGTGGATCTGGCAGCGGATGGAACCATGGAAGCGGAAGTGGATCATAGGGTGGGGGAGGGGGCGAAAATCCTGGGAGCCTTGAAGAATGTGTGGAAGTCGAGAACATTATCTCGGAAAGCAAAAATGGGTATGTTTGAAAGAATAGTGGTTCCAACAATGTTTTATGTTTGCGATGCGTGGGCTATGGATGGAGTTGTGCGCAGGAGGATGGATGTGCTGGAAATAAGATGTTTGAGGACAATGTGTGGTGTGAGGTGGTTTGATCGAGTAAGTAATGTAAGGGTAAGAGAGATGTGTGGAAATAAGAAGAGCGTTGTTGAGAGAGCAGAAGAGGGTGTTTTGAAATGGTTTGGGCACATGGAGAGAATGAGTGAGGAAAGATTGACCAAGAGTATATATGTGTCGGAGGTGGAGGGAACGAGAAGAAATGGGAGACCAAATTGGAGGTGGAAAGATGGAGTGAAAAAGATTTTGTGTCATCGGCACCTGAACATGCAGGAGGGTGAAAGGAGGGCAAGGAATAGAGTGAATTGGATCGATGTGGTATACCGGGTTTGACGTGCTATCAGTGGATTAAATCAGGGCATGTGAAGCGTCTGGGGTAAACAATGGAAAGCTGTGTAGTTATGTATATTTGCGTGTGTGGACGTATGTATATACATGTATATGGGGTTGGGTTGGGCCATTTCTTTCGTCTGTTTCCTTGCGCTACATCGCAAACGCGGGAGAGAGCGACAAAGAAAAAAAAAAAAAAAATATATATATATATATATATATATATATATATATATATAGGGTTTGGGAAAATGATTTGGTAAACAGAGAAGAGGTAGTGAAAGCTTTGCGGAAGATGAAAGCCGGCAAGGCAGCAGGTTTGGATGGTATTGCAGTGGAATTTATTAAAAAAGGGGGTGACTGTATTGTTTACTGGTTGGTAAGGTTATTTAATGTAGGTATGACTCATGGTGAGGTGCCTAAGGATTGGCGGAATGCGTGCATAGTGCCATTGTACAAAGGCAAAGGGGATAAGAGTGAGTGCTCAAATTACAGAGGTATAAGTTTGTTGAGTATTCCTGGTAAATTATATGGGAGGGTATTGATTGAGAGGGTGAAGGCATGTACAGAGCATCAGATTGGGGAAGAGCAGTGTGGTTTCAGAAGTGGTAGAGGATGTGTGGATCAGGTGTTTGCTTTGAAGAATGTATATGAGAAATACTTAGAAAAGCAAATTGATTTGTATGTAGCATTTATGGATCTGGAGAAGGCATATGATAGAGTTGATAGAGATGCTCTGTGGAAGGTATTAAGAATATATGGTGTGGGAGGAAAGTTGTTAGAAGCAGTGAAAAGTTTTTATCGAGGATGTAAGGCATGTGTACGTGTAGGACGAGAGGAAAGTGATTGGTTCTCAGTGAATGTAGGTTTGCGGCAGGGGTGTGTGATGTCTCCATGGTTGTTTAATTTGTTTATGGATGGGGTTGTTAGAGAGGTAAATGCAAGAGTTTTGGAAAGAGGGGCAAGTATGAAGTCTGTTGGGGATGAGAGAGCTTGGGAAGTGAGTCAGTTGTTGTTCGCTGATGATACAGCGCTGGTGGCTGATTCATGTGAGAAACTGCAGAAGCTGGTGACTGAGTTTGGTAAAGTGTGTGAAAGAAGAAAGTTAAGAGTAAATATGAATAAGAGCAA
The DNA here is from genome assembly GCF_036320965.1 of Panulirus ornatus. Lineage (NCBI taxonomy): Eukaryota > Metazoa > Arthropoda > Malacostraca > Decapoda > Palinuridae > Panulirus > Panulirus ornatus. The sequence goes on from NC_092227.1 coordinate 26,573,553, forward strand.
GGTTATTAGGTACAGTAGGGTTGAGGGTCAAGTCAATTGGGAGGTAAGTTTGAATGGAGAAAAACTGGAGGAAGTAAAGTGTTTTAGATATCTGGGAGTGGATCTGGCAGCGGATGGAACCATGGAAGCGGAAGTGAATCATAGGGTGGGGGAGGTGGCGAAAATCCTGGGAGCCTTGAAGAATGTGTGGAAGTCGAGAATATTATCTCGGAAAGCAAAAATGGGTATGTTTGAAGGAACAGTGGTTCCAACAATGTTGTATGGTTACGAGGCGTGGGCTATGGATAGAGTTGTGCGCAGGAGGGTGGATGTGCTGAAAATGAGATGTTTGAGGACAATGTGTGGTGTGAGGTGGTTTGATCGAGTAAGTTATGTAAGGGTAAGAGAGATGTGTGGAAGTCAAAAGAGCGTGGTTGAGAGAGCAGAAGAGGGTGTTTTGAAATGGTTTGGGCACATGGAGAGTATGAGTGAAGAAAGATTGACCAAGAGGATATATGTGTCGGAGGTGGAGGGAACGAGAAGTGGAAGACCAAATTGGAGGTGGAAAGATGGAGTGAAAAATATTTTGTGTGATCGGGGCCTGAACATGCAGGAAGGTGAAAGGAGGGCAAGGAATAGAGTGAATTGTAGCGATGATATACATAAGTATACTTATGTAAGTAGGAAAGATGACCAGAGAGCGTTATTGGATTACGTTTTAATTGACACGCGTGCGAAAGAGAGACTTTTGGATGTTAATGTGCTGAGAGGTGCAACTGGAGGGATGTCTGATCATTATCTTGTGGAGGCTAAGGTGAAGATTTGTATGGGTTTTCAGAAAAGAAGAGTGAATGTTAGGGTGAAGAGGGTGGTGAGAGTAAGTGAGCTTGGGAAGGAGACCTGTGTGAGGAAGTACCAGGAGAGACTGAGTACAGAATGGAAAAAGGTGAGAACAATATATATATATATATATATATATATATATATATATATATATATATATATATATATATATATATATATATATATATATATATATATATATATATATATATATATTATCCCTGGGGATAGGGGTGAAAGAATACTTCCCACGCATTCCTCGCGTGTCGTAGAAGGCGACTAGAGTGGACGGGAGCGGGGGGCCAGAAATCCTCTCCTCCTTGTATTTTTTTAACTTTCTAAAAAGGGAAACAGAAGAAGGAGTCACGCGGGAAGTGCTCATCCTCCTCGAAGGTTCAGACTGGGGTGTCTAAATGTGTGTGGATGTAACCAAGATGTGAAAAAAGGAGAGATAGGTGGTATGTTTGAGGAAGGGAACCTGGATGTTTTGGCTCTGAGTGAAACGAAGCTCAAGGGTACAGGGGAAGAGTGGTTTGGGAAGGCCTTGGGAGTAAAGTCAGGGGTTAGTGAGAGGACAAGAGCAAGGGAAGGAGTAGCAGTTCTCCTGAAACAGTAGTTGTGGGAGTATGTGATAGAATGTAAGAAAGTAAACTCTCGATTAATATGGGTAAAACTGAAAGTTGATGAAGAGAGATGGGGAATTATTGGTGCATATGCACCTGGGCATGAGAAGAAAGATCATGAGAGGCAAGTGATTTGGGAGCAGCTGAATGAGTGTGTTAGTGGTTTTGGTGCACGAGACAGGGTTATAGTGATGGGTGATTTGAATGCAAAGGTGAGTAATGTGGCAGTTGAGGGAATAATTGGTATACATGGGGTGTTCAGTGTTGTAAATGTAAATGGTGAAGAGCTTGTAGATTTATGTGCTGAAAAAGTACTGGTGATTGGGAATACCTGGTTTAAAAAGCGAGATATACTTAAGTATACGTATATAAGTAGGAGAGATGGCCAGAGAGCGTTATTGGATTACGTGTTAATTGACAGGCGCGCGAAACAGAGACTTTTGGATGTTAATGTGCTGAGAGGTGCAACTGGAGGGATGTCTGATCATTATCTTGTGGAGGCTAAGGTGAAGATTTGTAAGGGTTTTCAGAAAGAAGAGTGAATGTTGGGGTGAAGATGGTGGTTAGAGTATGTGAGCTTGGGAAGGAGACTTGTGTGAGGAAGTACCAGGAGAGACTGAGTACAGAATGGAAAAAGGTGAGAACAATGGAAGTAAGGGGAGTGGGGGAGGAATGGAATGTATTTAGGTAATCATTGATGGATTGCGCAAAAGATGCTTGTGGCATGAAAAGAGTGGGAGGTGGGTTGATTAGAAAGGGTAGTGAGTGGTGGGATGAAGAAGTAAGATTATTAGTGAAAGAGAAGAGAGAGGCATTTGGACGATTTTTGCAGGGAAAAAATGCAATTGAGTGGGAGATGTATAAAAGAAAGAGACAGGAGGTCAAGAGAAAGGTGCAAGAGGTGAAAAAGAGGGCATATGAGAGTTGGGGTGAGAGAGTATCATTAAATTTTAGGGAGAATAAAAAGGTATTCTGGAAGAGGTAAATAAAGTGCGTAAGACAAGGGAGCAAATGGGAACTTCAGTGAAGGGCGCAAATGGGGAGGTGATAACAAGTAGTGGTGAGGTGAGAAGGAGATGGAGTGAGTATTTTGAAGGTTTGTTGAATGTGTTTGATGATAGAGTGGCAGATATAGGGTGTTTTGGTCGAGGTGGTGTGCAAAGTGAGAGGGTTAGGGAAAATGATTTGGTAAACAGAGAAGAGGTAGTGAAAGCTTTGCGGAAGATGAAAGCCGGCAAGGCAGCAGGTTTGTATGGTATTGCAGTGGAATTTATTAGAAAAGGTGGTGACTTGTATTATTGACTGGTTGGTAAGGTTATTTAATGTATGTATGACTCATGGTGAGGTGCCTGAGGATTGGCGGAATGCGTGCATAGTGCCATTGTACAAAGGCAAAGGGGATAACGGTGAGTGCTCAAATTACAGAGGTATAAGTTTGTTGAGTATTACTGGTAAATTATATGGGAGGGTATTGATTGAGAGGGTGAAGGCATGTACAGAGCATCAGATTGCTATATATATATATATATATATATATATATATATATATATATATATATTTATATATATATATATGTATATATATATATATATATATATATATATATATATATATATATATATATATATATATATATATATATATATATATATATATATATATATATAAATATATATATATATATATATATATATATATATATATATATATATATATATATATATATATATATATATATATATATATAAATATATATATATATATATATATATATATATATATATATATATATATGTATATATATATATATATATATATATATATATATATATATATATATATATGTATATATATATATATATATATATATATATATATATATATATGATACACAAGTGTATTAATGTGACCTAAATAAATGAAGTTCCCTAAGAACCATTACCTCTTGTATGTAAGTGATAATTTATGATCATCTATATTTAGTGATGTGAATAAGTGATACAAACAGGTCCCACTCATGTAATTAAAATATTTTCTGTATATACAAGTGTATTAATATGATCTAAATAAATATGGTTGCGAGGCATGGGCAATGGATCGGGTTGTGCGCAGGAGGGTGAATGTGCTTGAAATGAGATGTTTGAGGACAATATGTGGTGTGTGGTGGTTTGAACGAGTAAGTAATAATAGGGTAAGAGATATGTGTGGTAACAAAAAGAGTGTGGTTGAGAGAGCAGGAGAGGGTGTTTTGAAATGGTTTGGTCTCATGGAGAGAATGAGTGAGTAAAGATTGACAAAGAGGATATATGTGTCAGAGGTAGAGGGAACGAGGAGAAGTGGGAGACCAAACTGGAGGTGGAAAGATCTAGTGAAAAAGATTTTGAGTGATCGGGGCTTGAACATGAAGGAGGATGAAAGACGTGCAAGCAATAGAGTGAATTGGAACTATGTTTTAAACCGGGGTCGTCGTGCTTGCAATGGATTGAACCAGGGCAGGTGAAGCGTCTGGGGTAAACCATGGAAAGTTCTGTGGGGCCTGGATGTGGAAAGGGAGCTTTGGTTTCTGTGCATTATTACATGACAGTTGAAGACTGAGTGTGAATGAATCGGGCCTTTGTTGTCATTCCCTAGCGGTACCTCGCACACATGAGGGGGAGGGGGTTGTTATTTCATGATGTGGCGAGGTGGCGATGGGAATGAATAAAGGCAGACAGTATGAATTATGTACATGTGTATATATGTATATGTCTGTGTGTGTATTTATATGTATACGTTGAGATGTATAAGTACGTATATTTGCGTGTGTGGAAGTGTATGTATATACATGTGTATTTGGGTGGGTTGGGCCATTCTTCCGTCTGTTTCCTTGAGCTACCTCGCTAACGCGGGAGACAGCGACAAAGCAATATATATATATATATATATATATATATATATATATATATATATATATATATATATATATATATATATATATATATATGGAGTGAAAAAGATTTTGTGTGATCGGGGCCTGAACATGCATGAGGGTGAAAGGAGGGCAAGGAATAGAGTGAATTGGAGCGATGTGGTATACCCGGGTTGACGTGCTGTAAGTGGATTGAATCAGGGCATGTGAAGCGTCTGGGATAAACCATGGAAAGCTGTGTAGGTATGTTTATTTGCGTGTGTGGACGTATGTATATACATGTGTATGGGGGTGGGTTGGGCCATTTCTTTCGTCTGTTTCCTTGCGCTACCTCGCAAACGCGGGAGACAGCGACAAAGCAAAAAAAAAAAAAAAAAAAAATATATATATATATATATATATATATATATATATATATATGTATATATATATATATATATATATATATATATATATATATATATATATATATATATATATATATATATATATATATATATACATATATATATATATATATATATATATATATATATATATATATATATATATATATATATATATATATATATAAATATATATATATATATTTATATATATAGATATATATATATATATATATATATATATATATATATATATATATATATATATATATATATATATATATATATATATACATATATATATATATATATATATATATATATATATATATATATATATATATATATATGTATATATATATATATATATATATATATATATATATATATATATATATATATATATATATATATATATATATATATATATATATATATATATATATATATATATAGTGCATAGTGCATAGTGCATAGTGCCATTGTACAAAGGCAAAGGGGATAAGAGTGAGTGCTCAAATTACAGAGGTATAAGTTTGTTGAGTATTCCTGGTAAATTATATGGGAGGGTATAGATTGAGAGGGTGAAACCATGTACAGAGCATCAGATTGGGGAAGAGCAGTGTGGCTTCAAAAGGGGTAGAGGATATGTGGATCGGGTGTTTGGTTTGAAGAATGTATGTGAGAAATACTTAGAAAAGCAAATGGATTTGTATGTAGCATTTATGGATCTGGAGAAGGCGTATGATAGAGTTGATAGAGATGCTTTGTGGAAGGTATTAAGAATATATGGTGTGGGAAGCAAGTTGTTAGAAGCAGTGAAAAGTTTTTATCGAGGATGTAAGGCATGTGTACGTGTAGGAAGAGAGGAAAGTGATTGGTTCTCAGTGAATGTAGGTTTGCGGCAGGGGTGTGTGATGTCTCCATGGTTGTTTAATTTGTTTATGGATGGGGTTGTTAGGGAGGTGAATGCAAGAGTTTTGGAAAGAGGGGCAAGTATGAAGTCTGTTGGGGATAAGAGAGATTGGGAAGTGAGTCAGTTGTTGTTCGCTGATGATACAGCGCTGGTGGCTGATTCATGTGAGAAACTGCAGAAGCTGGTGACTGAGTTTGGTAAAGTGTGTGAAAGAAGAAAGTTAAGAGTAAATGTGAATAAGAGCAAGGTTATTAGGTACAGTAGGGTTGAGCGTCAAGTCAATTGGGAGGTAAGTTTGAATGGAGAAAAACTGGAGGAAGTAAAGTGTTTTAGATATCTGGGAGTGGATCTGGCAGCGGATGGAACCATGGAAGTGGAAGTGGATCATAGGGTGGAGGAGGGGGCGAAAATCCTGTGAGCCTTGAAGAATGTGTGGAAGTCGAGAACATTATCTCGGAAAGCAAAAATGGGTATGTTTGAAGGAATAGTGGTTCCGACAATGTTGTATGGTTGCGTGACGTGGGCTATGGATAGACTTGTGCGCAGGAGGATGGATGTGCTGGAAATGAGATGTTTGAGGACAATGTGTGGTGTGAGGTGGTTTGATCGAGTAAGTAAAGTAAGGGTAAGAGAGATGTGTGGAAATAAAAAGAGCGTGGTTAAGAGAGCAGAAGAGGGTGTTTTGAAATGGTTTGGGCACATGGAGAGAATGAGTGAGGAAAGATTGACCAAGAGGATATATGTGTCGAAGGTGGAGGGAACGAGGAGAAGTGGGAGACCAAATTGGAGATGGAAAGATGGAGTGAAAAAATTTTTGTGTGATCGTGGCCTGAACATGCAGGAGGGTGAAAGGAGGGCAAGGAATAGAGTGAATTGGATCGATGTGGTATACCGGGGTTGACGTGCTGTCAGTGGATTGAATCAGGGCATGTGAAGCGTCTGTGGTAAACCATGGAAAGCTGTGTAGTATGTATATTTGCGTGTGTGGACGTATGTATATACTTGTGTATGGGGGTGGGTTGGGGCATTTTTTTCGTCTGTTTCTTTGCGCTACCTCGCAAACGCGGGAAACAGCTACAAAAAGAAGAAAAAATATATATACATATTTTTTTTTTTTTTTTTTTTTTTAATTTTCCAAAAGAAGGAACAGAGGGGGCCAGGTGAGGATATTCCAAAAAAGGCCCAGTCCTCTGTTCTTAACGCTACCTCGCTAACTCGGGAAATGGCGAATAGTTTAAAGAAAAAAAGAATATATATATATATATATATATATATATATATATATATATATATATATATATATATATATATATATATATATATATATATATATATGTATATATATAGAGTGAATTGGATCGATGTGGTATACCGGTGTTGACGTATGGACGTGTGTGTGTATACATTTGTGCATGGGGGTGGGTTAGGCCATTTCTTTCGTCTTTTTCCTTGCGCTACCTCGCAAACGCTGGAGACAGCGAGAAAATAAAAATAAAAACAAATAAAAAAAAATATATATATATATATATATATATATATATATATATATATATATATATATATATATATATATATATATATATATATATATATATTTTATTTACTTATTTTGCTTTGTCGCTGTCTCTAGCGTTAGCGAGGTAGCGCAAGGAAACACACGAAAGAATTGGTCCAACCCGCCCACATACTCATGTATATACATACACGTCCACACACGCAAATATACATACCTATACATCTCAATGTACACATATATATACACACACAGACATATACATATATACACATGTACATAATTCATACCTTCTGCCTTTATTTGTTCCCATCGCCACCTCGCCACACATGGAATAACAGCCCCCTCCCCCCTCATGTGTGAGAGGTAGCGCTAGGAAAAGACACCAAAGGCCCCATTCGTTCACACTCAGTCTCTACCTGTCACGTTATAATGCACCGAAACCACAGCCCCCTTTCCACATCCAGGCCCTACATACTTTCCATGGTTTACCCCAGACGCTTCACATGCCCTGGTTCAATCCATTAACAGCACGTCGACCAAGGTATACCACATCGTTCCAATTCACTCTATTCCTTGCACGCCTTTCACCTTCCTGCATGTTCAGGCCCCGATCACTCAGAATCTTTTTCACTCCATCTTTCCACCTCCAATTTGGTGTCCCACTTCTCCTCGTTTCCTCAACCTCTGACATATATATCCTCTTGGTCAATCTTTTCTCACTCATTCTCTCCATGTGACCAAACCATTTCAAAACACCCTCTTCTGCTCTCTCAACCACACTCTTTTTATTTCCACACATCTCTCTTACCCTTATATTACTTACTCGATCAAACCACCTCACACCATATTTTGTCCTCAAACATCTCATTTCCAGCACATCCACCCTCCTGCGCACAACTCTATCCATAGCCCACGTCTCGCAACCATACAACATTGTTGGAACCACCATTCCTTCAAACATACCCATTTTTGCTTTCCGAGATAATGTTCTCGACTTCCAAACATTCTTCAAGGCTCCCAGAATTTTGCCCCTTCCCCCAACCTATGATTCACTTCCGCTTCCATGGTTCCATCCGCTGCCAGATCCACTCCCAGATATCTAAAACACTTTACTTCCTCCAGTTTTTCTCCATTCAAACTTACCTCCCCAATTGACTTGACCCTCAACCCTACTGTACCTAATAACCTTGCTCTTATTCACATTTACTCTTAACTTTCTTCTTTCACACACTTTACCAAACTCAGTCACCAGCTTCTGCAGTTTCTTACATGTATCAGCCAACCTCGCTGTATCATCAGCGAACAACAACTGACTCACTTCCCAAGCTCTCTCATCCACAACAGACTGCATACTTGCCCCTCTTTCCAAAACTCTTGCATTCAACTCCCTAACAACCCCATCCATAAACAAATTGAACAACCATGGAGACATCACACACCCCTGCCGCAAACCTACATTCACTGAGAACCAATCACTTTCCTCTCTTCCTATACGTACAGATGCCTTACATCCTCGATAAAAACTTTTCACTGCTTCTAACAACTTGCCTCCCACACCATATACTCTTAAAACCTTCCACAGAGCATCTCTATCAACTCTATCATATGCCTTCTCCAGATCCATAAATGCTACATACAAATCCATTTGTTTTTCTAAGTATTTCTCACGTACATTCTTCAAAGTTTCTCACTTTGATATACTAAACAGTAATTGAATTAGCTACCTAAGACTACTTACAGGAATAAGTGTTAGCATATTCATTCTTGTTTAAGACCCGATGGACGTGTTTGATATACTATCACTATATTATAGTAGTAGCATGCATTCCGACATGTTTCATGAGCTCCTCTTCGCCAACGTAACTACCTTGGCCACCAGTGATGCTACTACGTTTGTGAATCAAAAACCATTGCAACACAAACCTCGTCAGGTGGTAGTGTCCCGCAGTGTATCGAGACAGACTTCCCCAGAACTTTTTTAAAGGGGAAGTAAATGTTTATAGTTGTGTTACTGGAGTGATAGTTTTCATACATGGTGCTTTGACAAGAAAATAGTGAAATTGGAAAAAATGTAGTTTAGACATTGAAGCTTATTGATACAGTGGTTAAATTGATGAGAACTACTATTGACTTTTGTGTAAATAAATTAAACATTTCCTTTTTCCATAGCCAGAGGTTGAACCATTATGTGACATTCATTTTTTTTCTTTTCATTTCAAGCTAGAAGTTTCAGTTTTCTAAATTGTTTCTTACATTTTTCATATGTATATATATGTATGTGTGTGTGTGTGTATATGTGCGTGTGTGTGTGTATGTGTGTATGTGTATATATATATATATATATATATATATATATATATATATATATATATATATATATATATATATATATATATATATATATATATATATATATATATATATATATATATATATATATATATATATATATGTATATTATCCCTGGGGATAGGGGTGAAAGAATACTTCCCATGCATTCCTCGCATGTCGTAGAAAGCGACTAGAGGGGACGGGAGCGGGGGGCCAGAAATCCTCCCCTCCTTGTATTTTTTTTAACTTTCTAAAATGGGAAACAGAAGAAAGAGTCACGCGGGGAGTGCTCATACTCCTCGAAGGCTCAGATTGGGGTGCCTAAATGTGTGTGGATGTAACCAAGATGTGAAAAAAGGAGAGATAGGTAGTATGTTTGAGGAAAGGAACCTGGATGTTTTGGCTCTGAGTGAAACGAAGCTCAAGGGTGAAGGGGAAGAGTGGTTTGGGAATGTCTTGGGAGTAAAGTCAGGGGTTAGTGAGAGGACAAGAGAAAGTGAAGAGTAGCACTACTCCTGAAACAGGAGGCTTGAGAGTATGTGATAGAGTGTAAGAAAGTACACTCTGGATTGATATGGATAAAACTGAAAGTTTATGGAGAGAGATGGGTGATTGTTGGTGCATATGTACCTAGACATGAAAGAAAAGATCATGAGAGGCAAGTGTTTTGGGAGCAGCTGAATGAGTGTGTTAATGGTTTTGATGCACGAGACCGCGTTATAAGAAGGTAAGTTTGAATGGAGAAAAACTGGAGGAAGTGAAGTGTTTTCGATATCTGGGAGTGTTTTTGGCAGCGGATGGAACCATAGAAGCGGAAGTGAATCATAGGGTGGGGGAGGGGACGAAAATTCTGGGAGCCTTGAAGAATGTGTGGAAGTCGAGAACATTATCTCGGAAAGCAAAAATGGGTATGTTTGAAGGAATAGAGGTTCCAACAATGTTGTATGATTGCAAGGCGTGGGCTATGGATAGAGTTGTGCGCAGGACAATATGTGGTGTGAGGTGGTTTGTTCGAGTAAGTAATAATAGGGTAAGAGAGATGTGTGGTAATAGAAAGAGTGTGCTTGAGAGAGCAGAAGAGGATGTTTAGAATGTTTTTGTCACAAGGGAGAGAATGAGTGAGGAAAGATTGACAAAGAAGATATATGTGACAGAGTTGGAGGGAACGAGGAGAAGTGGGACACCAAATTGGAGGTAGAAATATGGAGTGAAAATCATTTTGAGTGATCAACGCCTGAACATGCGAGAGGGTGAATGGCGTGCAAGGAATAGAGCGAATTGGAACGATGTGGTATACCGAGGTCGACGTGATGTCAATGTATTGAAACATGGCATGTGAAGCGTCTGATATAAACCATGGAAAGTTCTGTGGGACCTGGATCTTGAAAGGGAGCTTTGGTTTCGGTGCATTATCACATGACAGCTAGAGACTGAGTTTGAACGAATGGGGCCTTTGTTGTCTTTTCCTAGCGCCACCTCACACACATGAGGGGGAAGGCGGTTGTTATTCCATGTGTGGCGGGTTGGCGATGGGAATAAATAAGGCAGTCTGAATAATGTACATGTGAATATATGTATATGTCTGTGGGTGTATATATATGTGTACATTGAGATGAATAGGTATGTCTATTTGCATGTGTGGACGAGTATGTATATACATGTGTATGTGGGTGGGTTGGGTCATTCTTTCGTCTGTTTCCTTGCGCTACCTCGCTAAGGCGAGAGACAGCGACAATTGGAAAATAGAATAATATATATATACATATATATATATATATATATATATATATATATATATATATATATATATATATATATATATATATATATATATTTATTCATTATTTATTTATTTTCCTTTGTCGCTGTCTCCCGCGTTTGCGAGGTAGCGCAAGGAAACTAATTTTGCAGCTTCTCACATGAATCAGCCACCAGTGCTGTACCATCAGCGAACAACAAGCGACACACTTCCCAAGCTCTCCCATCCCCAACTGACTGCATAGTTGCCCCTCTTTCCAAAACTTTTGCATTCACCTCCCTAACAACCCCATCCATAAACAAATTAAACAACCATGGAGACATCACACACCCCTGCCGCAAACCTACATTCACTGAGAACCAATCACTTTCCTCTCTTCCTACAAGTACACATGCCTTACATCCTCGATAAAAACTTTTCACTGCTTCTAACAACTTGCCTCTCACACCATATATTCTTAGTACCTTCCACAGAGCATCTCTATCAACTCTATCATATGCCTTCTCCAGATCCATAAATGCTACATACAAATCCATTTCCTTTTCTAAGTATTTCTCACATACATTCTTCAAAGCAAACACCTGATCCACACAACCTCTACCACTTCTGAAACCACACTGCTCTTCCCCAATCTGATGCTCTGTACATGCCTTCACCCTCTCAATTAATACCCTCCCATATAATTTACAAACTTATACCTCTGTAATTTGAGCACCCACTCTTATCCCCTTTGCCTTTGTACAATGGCACTACGCAAGGTTCCGCCAATCCTCAAGCACCTCATCATGAATCATATATACATTAAATAACCTTACCAACCAGTCAACAATACAGTCATACCCTTTTTAATGAATTCCACTGCAACACCATCCAAACCTGCTGCCTTGCCGGCTTTCATCTTCCGCAAAGCTTTTACTACCTCTTCTCTGTTTACCAATTCATTTTCCCTAACCCTCTCACTTTGCACACCACCTCGACCAAAACACCCTATATCTGCCACTCTATCATCAAACACATTCAACAAACCTTGAAAATACTCACTCCATCTCCTTCATCACATCACATACTTGTTATCACCTTCCCATTAGCCCCCTTCACTGAAGTTCCTATTTGCTCCCTTGTCTTACGCACTTTATTTACCTTCTTCCAGAACATCTTTTTATTCTCCCTTAAATTTACTGATAATCTCTCACCGCAACTCTCATTTGCCCTCTTTTTCACCTCTTGCACCTTTCTCTTGACCTCCTGCCTCTTTCTTTTATACATCTCCCACTCATTTCCATTTTTTCCCTACAAAAATCGTCCAAATGCCTCTCTCTTCTCTTTCACTAATAATCTTACTTCTTCATTCCACCAGTCACTACCCTTTCTAATCAACCCACCTCCCACGCCTTTCATGCCACAATTTCCTCCAGTGTAAACAGTGCAGTTAGAAACTCTGGGACTTTCCCATAATTGAGAACATTTCTTCATGTCAGGTTTTGTGGGCTGAAAAGGCAGCTTATATTCAAATTATTGTTGCAAAACTATCTCAATAAACATCATCCAGGTCTTTGTGATGAATGTTAAATATTGGAAGTGTAATGAGAGATTTTAACCATGTATAATGTTTCTTGTACATTAGCATATTACTGGGAAGATGTGCTGAAGATGAAGCAAGATAAAGTTCAGTAATTTCAAGAAGATCAGTCTGTCCTGGTTGTCTTAGTTTTTTTGATGCTTAACATTTGGTGAAGTAAGGGATTTACATCATATGTTTTGATTTAATGAAAGTATTTTCCTTATTTTCAGTAATTTAAGAATATTTTTATGGTACACATAAATTGATGTATATATATGTGGGAGACAGCGACAAAGTATAATGATAATAAAAAAAATATATATATATATATATATATATATGTATATATATATATATATATATATATATATATATATATATATATATATATATATATATATATATATATATATATATATATATATATATATATATATATATATATATATATATATGTATATATATATGTGTGTATGTGTGTGTATGTGTGTATGTATATGTATATATATATATATATATATATATATATATATATATATATATATATATATATATATATATATATATATATATATATATATATATATACATATATATATATATATATATATATATATATATATATATATATATATATATATATATATATATATATATATATATATATATATATATATATATATATATATATATATATATATATATATATATATATATGTATATATATATATATATATATATATATATATATATATATATATATATATATATATATATATATATATATATATATATATATATATATATATATATATATATATATATATATATATATATATATATATATATATATATATTCCTGGTACTTTATATGGGAGGGTATTGATTGAGAGGGTGAAGGCATGTACAGAGTATCAGATTGGGGAAGAGCAGTGTGGTTTCAGAAGTGGTAGAGGATGTGTGGATCAGGTGTTTGCTTTGAAGAATGTGTGTGAGAAATACTTAGAAAAGCAAATGGAGTTGTATGTAGCATTTATGGATCTGGAGAAGGCATATGATAGAGTTGATAGAGATGCTCTGTGGAAGGTATAAAGAATATATGGTGTGGGAGGAAAGTTGTTAGAAGCAGTGAAAAGTTTTTATCGAGGATGTAAGGCATGTGTACGTGTAGGAAGAGAGGAAAGTGATTGGTTCTCAGTGAATGTAGGTTTGCGGCAGGGGTGTGTGATGTCTCCATGGTGTTTAATTTGTTTATGGATGGGGTTGTTAGGGAGGTAAATGCAAGAGTTTTGGAAAGAGGGGCAAGTATGAAGTCTGTTGGGGATGAGAGAGCTTGGGAAGTGAGTCAGTTGTTGTTCGCTGATGATACAGCGCTGGTGGCTGATTCATGTGTGAAACTGCAGAAGCTGGTGACTGAGTTTGGTAAAATGTGTGGAAGAAGAAAGTTAAGAGTAAATGTGAATAAGAGCAAGGTTATTAGGTACAGTAGGGTTGAGGGTCAAGTCAATTGGGAGGTGAGTTTGAATGGAGAAAAACTGGAGGAAGTGAAGTGTTTCAGATATCTGGGAGTGGATCTGGCAGCGGATGGAACCATGGAAGCGGAAGTGGATCATAGGGTGGGGAAGGGGGCGAAAATTCTGGGGGCTTTGAAGAATGTGTGGAAGTCGAGAACATTATCTCGGAAAGCAAAAATGGGTATGTTTGAAGGAATAGTGGTTCCAGCAATGTTGTATGGTTGCGAGGCGTGGGCTATGGATAGAGTTGTGCGCAGGAGGATGGATGTGCTGGAAATGAGATGTTTGAGGACAATGTGTGGTGTGAGGTGGTTTGATCGAGTGAGTAACGTAAGGGTAAGAGAGATGTGTGGAAATAAAAAGAGCGTGGTTGAGAGAGCAGAAGAGGGTGTTTTGAAGTGGTTTGGGCACATGGAGAGAATGAGTGAGGAAAGATTGACCAGGAGGATATATGTGTCGGAGGTGGAGGGAACAAGGAGAAGAGGGAGACCAAATTGGAGATGGAAAGATGGAGTGAAAAAGATTTTGTGTGATCCGGGCCTGAACATGCAGGAGGATGAAAGGAGGGCAAGGAATAGAGTGAATTGGAGCGATGTGGTATACCGGGGTTCACGTGCTGTCATTGGATTGAATCAAGGCATGTGAAGCGTTTGGGTAAACCATGGAAAGCTGTGTAGGTATGTATATTTGCGTGTGTGGACGTATGTATATACATGTGTATGGGGGGGTTGGGCCATTTCTTTCGTCTGTTTCCTTGCGCTACCTCGCAAACGCGGGAGACAGCGATAAAGTATAATAGAAAATAATAAAATAATATATATATTTATATGTATCATCCCTGGGGATAGGGGACAAAGAATACTTCCCACGCATTCCTCACGTGTCGTAGAAGGCGACTAGAGGGGACAGGAGCGGGGGGCCATAAATCCTCCCCACCTTGCATTTTAACTTTCTAAAATGGGAAACAGAAGGAGTCACGCGGGGAGTGCTCATCCTCCTCGAAGGCTCAGATTGGGGTGTCTAAATATGTGTGGATGTAACCGAGATGTGAAAAAAGGAGAGATAGGTAGTATGTTTGAGGAAAGGAACGTGGATGTTTTGGCTCTGAGTGAAACGAAGCTCAAGGGTAAAGGGGAAGAGTGGTTTGGGAATGTCTTGGGAGTAAAGTCAGTGGTTAGTGAGAGGACAAGAGCAAGGGAAGGAGTAGCACTACTGAAACAGGAGTTGTGGGAGTATGTGATAGAATGTAAGAAAGTAAATTCTATATTAATATGAGTAAAACTGAAAGTTGATGGAGAGAGATGGGTGATTATTGGTGCATATGCACCTGGGCATGAGAAGAAAGAACATGAGAGGCAAGTGTTTTGGGAGCAGCTAAATGAGTGTGTTAGTGGTTTTGATGCACAAGACCGGGTTATAGTGATGGGTGATTTGAATGCAAAGGTGAGTAATGGGGCAGTTGAGGGAATAACTGGTATACATGGGGTGTTCAGTGTTGTAAATGGAAATGGTGAAGAGCTTGTAGATTTATGTGCTGAAAAAGGACTGGTGATTGGCAATACCTGGTTTCAAAAGCGAGATATACATAAGTATACGTATGTAAGTAGGAGAGATGGCCAGAGAGCGTTATTGGATTACGTGTTAATTGACAGGCGCTCGAAAGAGAGACTTTTGGATGTTAATGTGCTGAGAGGTGCAAATGGAGGGACGTCTGATCATTATCTTGTGGAGGCGAAGGTGAAGATTTGTAGTTGTTTTCAGAAAAGAAAAGAGAATGTTGGGGTGAAGAGAGTGGTAAGTGTAAGTGAGCTTGGGAAGGAGACTTGTGTGAGGAAGTACCAGGAGAGACTGAATACAGAATGGAAAAAGGTGAGGACAAAGGAGGTAAGGGGAGTGGAGGAGGAATGGGATGTATTTAGGGAAGCAGTGATGGCTTGCGAAAAAGATATATATATATATATATATATATATATATATATATATATATATTTTTTTTTTTTTTTCATACTATTCGCCATTTCCCGCATTAGCGAGGTAGCGCTAAGAACAGAGGACTGGGCCTTTGAGGGAATATCCTCACCTGGCCCCCTTCTCTGTTCCTTCTTTTGGAAAAAAAAAATAAAAAAAAAAAAAAACGAGAGGGGAGGATTTCCAGCCCCCCGCTCCCTTCCCTTTTAGTCGCCTTCTACGACACGCAGGGAATACGTGGGAAGTATTCTTTCTCCCCTATCCCCAGGGATATATATATATATATATATATATATATATATATATATATATATATATATATATATATATATATATATATATATATATATATATATATATATTTAATATATATATATATGTATGTGTGTGTGTGTGTATATGTGGGTGTGTATGTGTGTGTGTGTGTATGTGTATATGTATATATATATGTATATTATCCCTGGGGATAGGGGTGAAAGAATACTTCCCACGTATTCCTCGCGTGTCGTAGAAAGCGACTAGAGGGGACGGGAGCTGGGGGCCAGAAATCCTCCCCTCCTTGTATTAACTTTCTAAAATGGGAAACAGAAGAAGGAGTCACGCGGGGAGTGCTCATCCTCCTCGAAGGCTCAGAGTGGGGTGAATAAATGTGTGTGGATGTAACCAAGATGTGAAAAAGGAGAGATAGGTAGTATGTTTGAGGAAAGGAACCTGGATGTTTTGGCTCTGAGTGAAACGAATCTCAAGGGTAAAGGGGAAGAGTGGTTTGGGAATGTCTGGGGAGTAAAGTCAGGGGTTAGTGAGAGGACAAGAGCAAGGGAAGGAGTAGCAATAATCCTGAAACAGGAGTTCTGGGAGTATGTGATAGAATGTATTTTTTATATTATTATACTTTGTCGCTGTCTCCCGCGTTTGCGAGATAGCGCAAGGAAACAAACGAAAGAAATGGCCCAACCCCCCCCATACACATGTATATACATACGTCAACACACTCAAATATACATACCTACACAGCTTTCCATGGCTTACCCCAGACGCTTCACATGCCTTGATTCAATCCACTGACAGCACGTCAACCCCGGTATACCACATCGCTCCAATTCACTCTATTCCTTGCCCTCCTTTCACCCTCCTGCATGTTCAGGCCCCGATCACACAAAATCTTTTTCACTCCATCTTTCCACCTCCAATTTGGTCTCCCTCTTCTCCTTGTTCCCTACACCTCCGACACATATATCCTCTTGGTCAATCTTTCCTCACTCATCCTCTCCATGTGCCCAAACCACTTCAAAACCCCCTCTTCTGCTCTCTCAACCACGCTCTTTTTATTTCCACACATCTCTCTTACCCTTACGTTACTCACTCGATCAAACCACCTCACACCACACATTGTCCTCAAACATCTCATTTCCAGCACATCCATCCTCCTGCGCACAACTCTATCCATAGCCTACGCCTCGCAACCATACAACATTGTTGGAACCACTATTCCTTCAAACATACCCATTTTTGCTTTCCGAGATAATGTTCTCGACTTCCACACATTCTTCAAGTCCCCCAGAATTTTCGCCCCCTCCCCCACCCTATGGTCCACTTCCGCTTCCATGGTTCCATCCGCTGCCAGATCCACTCCCAGATATCTAAAACACTTCACTTCCTCCAGTTTTTCTCCATTCAAACTCACCTCCCAATTGACTTGACCCTCAACCCTACTGTACCTAATAACCTTGCTCTTATTCACATTTACTCTTAACTTTCTTCTTCCACACACTTTACCAAACTCAGTCACCAGCTTCTGCAGTTTCTCATATGAATCAGCCACCAGCGCTGTATCATCAGCGAACAACAAATGACTCACTTCCCAAGCTCTCTCATCCCCAACAGACTTCATACTTGCCCCTCTTTCCAAAACTCTTGCATTTACCTCCCTAACAACCCCATCCATAAACAAATTAAACAACCATGGAGACATCACACACCCCTGCCGCAAACCTACATTCACTGAGAACCAATCACTTTCCTCTCTTCCTACACGTACACATGCCTTACATCCTCGATAAAAACTTTTCACTGCTTCTAACAACTTTCCTCCCACACCATATATTCTTAATACCTTCCACAGAGCATCTCTATCAACTCTATCATATGCCTTCTCCAGATCCATAAATGCTACATACAAATCCATTTGCTTTTCTAAGTATTTCTCACATACATTCTTCAAAGCAAACACCTGATCCACACATCCTCTACCACTTCTGAAACCACACTGCTCTTCCCCAATCTGATGCTCTGTACATGCCTTCACCCTCTCAATCAATACCCTCCCATATAATTTACAAGGAATACTCAACAAACTTATACCTCTGTAATTTGAGCACTCACTCTTATCCCCTTTGCCTTTGTACAATGGCACTATGCCCGCATTCCGCCAATCCTCAGGCACCTCACCATGAGTCATACATACATTACATAACCTTACCAACCAGTAAACAATACAGTCATCCCCTTTTTTAATAAATTCCACTGCAATACCATCCAAACCTGCTGCCTTGCCGGCTTTCATCTTCCGCAAAGCTTTCACTACCTCTTCTCTGTTTACCAAATCAATTTCCCTAACCCTCTCACTTTGCACACCACCTCGACCAAAACACCCTATATCTGCCACTCTATCATCAAACACATTCAACAAGCCTTCAAAATACTCACTCCATCTCCTTCTCATATCACCACTACTTGTTATCACCTCCCCATTTGCGCCCTTCACTGAAGTTCCCATTTGCTCCCTTGTCTTACGCACTTTATTTACCTCCTTCCAGAACATCTTTTTATTCTCCCTAAAATTTAATGATACTCTCTCACCCCAACTCTCATTTGCCCTTTTCTTCACCTCTTGCACCTTTCTCTTGACCTCCTGTCTCTTTCTTTTATACATCTCCCACTCAATTGCATTTTTTCCCTGCAAAAATCGTCCTAATGCCTCTCTCTTCTCTTTCACTAATACTCTTACTTCTTCATCCCACCACTCACTACCCTTTCTAATCAACCCACCTCCCACTCTTCTCATGCCACAAGCATCTTTTGCGAAATCCATCACTGATTCCCTATATACATCCCATTCCTCCCCCACTCCCCTTACTTCCATTATTCTCACCTTTTTCCATTCTGTACTCAGTCTCTCCTGGTACTTCCTCACACAGGTCTCCTTCCCAAGCTCACTTAATCTCACTACCCTCTTCACCCCAACATTCACTCTTCTTTTCTGAAAACCAATACAAATCTTCACCTTAGCCTCCACAAGATAATGATCAGACATCCCTCCAGTTGCACCTCTCAGCACATTAACATCCAAAAGTCTCTCTTTCGCACGCCTGTCAATTAACACGTAATCCAATAACGCTCTCTGGCCATCTCTCCTACTTACATAATTATACTTATGTATATCTCGCTTTTTAAACCAGGTATTCCCAATCATCAGTCCTTTTTCAGCACATAAATCTACAAGCTCTTCACCATTTCCATTTACAACACTGAACGCCCCATGTATACCAATTATTCCCTCAACTGCCACATTACTCACCTTTGCATTCAAATCACCCATCACTATAACCCGGTCTCGTGCATCAAAACCACTAACACACTCATTCAGCTGCTCCCAAAACACTTGCCGCTCTTGATCTTTCTTCTCATGCCCAGGTGCATATGCACCAATAATCACCCACCTCTCTCCATCAACTTTCAGTTTTACCCATATTAATCGAGAATTTACTTTCTTACACTCTATCACATACTCCCACAACTACTGTTTCAGGAGTGTTGCTACTCCTTCCCTTGCTCTTGTCCTCTCACTAACCCCTGACTTTACTCCCCAGACATTCCCAAACCACTCTTCCCCTTTACCCTTGAGCTTCGTTTCACTTAGAGCCAAAACATCCAGGTTCCTTTCCTCAAACATACTACCTATCTCTCCTTTTTTCACATCTTGGTTACATCCACACACATTTAGGCACCCCACTCTGAGCCTTCGAGGAGGATGAGCACTCCCCGCGTGACTCCTTCTTCTGTTTCCCATTTTAGAAAGTTAATACAAGGAGGGGAGGATTTCTGGCCCCCCGCTCCCGTCCCCTATAGATATCCAGACGATGTGTGCCTTTAGAGATCAGGAATGGTGATAGAATGTAAGAAAGTAAATTCTCGATTAATATGGGTAAAACTGAAAGTTGATGGAGAGAGGTGCGTGATTATTGGTGCATATGCACCTGGGCATGAAAAGAAAGATCATGAGAGGCAAGTGTTTTGGGAGCAGCTGAATGAGTGTGTTAGTGGTTTTGATGCACGAGACCGGGTTATAGTGATGGGTGATTTGAATGCAAAGGTGAGTAATGTGGCAGTTGAGGGAATAATTGGTATACATGGGGTGTTCAGTGTTGTAAATGGAAATGGTGAAGAGCTTGTAGATTTATGTGCTGAAAAAGGACTGATGATTGGGAATACCTGGTTTAAAAAGCGAGATATACATAAGTATACTTATGTAAGTAGGAGAGATGGCCAGAGAGCGTTATTGGATTACGTGTTAATTGACAGGCGTGCGAAAGAGAGACTTTTGGATGTTAATGTGCTGAGAGGTGGAAATGGAGGGATGTCTGATCATTATCTTGTGGAGGCAAAGGTGAAGATTTGTATGGGTTTTCAGAAAAGAAGAGTGAATGTTGGGGTGAAGAGGGTGGTGAGAGTAAGTGAGCTTGGGAAGGAGACCTGTGTGAGGAAGTACCAGGAGAGACTGAGTACAGAATGGAAAAAGGTGAGAACAATGGAAGTAAGGGGAGTGGGGGAGGAATGGGATGTATTTAGGGAATCAGTGATGGATTGTGCAAAAGATGCTTGTGGCATGAGAAGAGTGGGAGGTGGGTTGATTAGAAAGGGTAGTGAGTGGTGGGATGAAGAAGTAAGAGTATTAGTGAAAGAGAAGAGAGAGGCATTTGGACGATTTTTGCAGGGAAAAAATGCAATTGAGTGGGAGATGTATAAAAGAAAGAGACAGGAGGTCAAGAGAAAAGTGCAAGAGGCGAAAAAAAGGGCAAATGAGAGTTGGGGTGAGAGAGTATCATTAAATTTTAGGGAGAATAAAAAGATGTTCTGGAAGGAGGTAAATAAAGTGCGTAAGACAAGGGAGGAAATAGGAACTTCAGTGAAGGGCGCAAATGGGGAGGTGATAACAAGTAGTGGTGATGTGAGAAGGAGATGGAGTGAGCATTTGGAAGGTTTGTTGAATGTGTTTGATGATAGAGTGGCAGATATAGGGTGTTTTGGTCGAGGTGTTGTGCAAAGTGAGATGGTTAGGGAAAATGATTTGGTAAACAGAGAAGAGGTAGTGAAAGCTTTGCGGAAGATGAAAGCCGGCAAGGCAGCAGGCTTGGATGGTATTGCAGTGGAATTTATTAAAAAAGGGTATGACTGTATTGTTGACTGGTTGGTAAGGTTATTTAATGTATGTATGACTCATGGTGAGGTGCCTGAGGATTGGCGGAATGCGGGCATAGTGCCATTGTACAAAGGCAAAGGGGATAAGAGTGAGTGCTCAAATTACAGAGGTATAAGTTTGTTGAGAATTCCTGGTAAATTATATGGGAGGGTATTGATTGAGAGGGTGAAGGCATGTACAGAGCATCAGAATGGGGAAGAGCAGTGTGGTTTCAGAAGTGGTAGAGGATGTGAGGATCAGGTGTTTGCTTTGAAGAATGTATGTGAGAAATACTTGGAAAAGCAAATGTATTTGTATGTAGCATTTATGGATCTGGAGAAGGCATATGATAGAGTTGATAGAGATGGTCTGGGGAAGGTATTAAGAAATATGGTGTGGGAGGAAAGTTGTTAGAAGCAGTGAAAAGTTTTTATCGAGGATGTAAGGCATGTGTACGTGTAGGAAGAGAGGAAAGTGATTGGTTCTCAGTGAATGTAGGTTTGCGGCAGGGGTGTGTGATGTCTCCATGGTTGTTTAATTTGTTTATGGATGGGGTTGTTAGGGAGGTAAATGCAAGAGTTTTGGAAAGAGGGGCAAGTATGAAGTCTGTTGGGGATGAGAGAGCTTGGGAAGTGAGTCAGTTGTTGTTCGCTGATGATACAGCGCTGGTGGCTGATTCATGTGAGAAACTGCACAAGCTGGTGACTGAGTTTGGTAAAGTGTGTGAAAGAAGAAAGTTAAGAGTAAATGTGAAAAAGAGCAAGGTTATTAGGTATAGTAGGGTTGAGGGTCAAGTCAATTGGGAGGTGAGTTTGAATGGAGAAAAACTGGAGGAAGTGAAGTGTTTTAAATATCTGGGAGTGGATCTGTCAGCGGATGGAACCATGGAAGCGGAAGTGGATCATAGGGTGGGTGAGGGGGCGAAAATTCTGGGAGCCTTGAAGAATGTGTGGAAGTCGAGAACATTATCTCGGAAAGCAAAAATGGGTATGTTTGAAGGAATAGTGGTTCCAACAATGTTGTATGGTTGCGAGGCGTGGTCTGTGGATAGAGTTGTGCGCAGGAGGATGGATGTGCTGGAAATGAGATGTTATAGGACAATGTGTGGTGTGAGGTGGTTTGATCGATTGAGTAACGTAAGTGTGAGAGAGATGTGTGGAAATAAAAAGAGCGTGGTTGAGAGAGCAGAAGAGGGTGTTTTGAAGTGCTTTGGGCACATGGGGAGAATGAGTGAGGAAAGATTGACCAAGAGGATATATGTGTCGGAGGTGGAGGGAACGAGGAGAAGAGGGAGACCAAATTGGAGGTGGAAAGGTGGAGTGAAAAAGATTTTGTGTGATCAGGGCCTGAACATGCAGGAGGATGAAAGGAGGGCAAGGAATAGAGTAAATTGGAGCGATGTGGTATAGTGTGGTTGACGTGCTGTCAGTGGATTGAATCAAGGCATGTGAAGCGTCTGGGGTAAGCCATGGAAAGCTGTGTAGGTGTGTATATTTACGTGTGTGGACGTATGTATATACATGTGTATGGGGGGGGGGGTTGGGCCATTTCTTTCGTCTGTTTCCTTGCGCTACCTCGCAAACGCGGGAGACAGCGACGAAGTATAATAAAGATAATATAAAATATATATATATATATATATATATATATATATATATATATATATATATATATATATATATATATACATATATATATATATATATATATATATATATATATATATATATATATACATATATATATATATATATATATATATATATATATATATATATATATATATATATATATATATATATATATATATATATATATATATATATATATATATATATATATATATATATATTTTTTTTTTTTTTTTTTTTTTTTTTTTTGCTGTCTCCCGCGTTTGCGAGGTAGCGCAAGGAAACAGACGAAAGAAATGGCCCAACCCACCCCCATACACATGTATATACATACGTCCACACACGCAAATATACATACCTACACAGCTTTCCATGGTTTACCCCAGACGCTTCACATGCCCTGATTCAATCCACTGACAGCACCTCAACCCCGGTATACCACATCCATCCAAATCAATCTATTCCTTGCAGTCCTTTCACCCTCCTGCATGTTCAGGCCCAAATCACACAAAATCTTTTTCACTCCATCTTTCCACCTCCAATTTGGTGTTCCACTTATATATATATATATATATATATATATATATATATATATATATATATATATATATATATATATTTTTTTTTTTTTTTTTGCTTTGTCGCTGTCTCCCGCGTTTGCGAGGTAGCGCAAGGAAACAGACGAAAGAAATGGCCCAACCCACCCCCATACACATATATATATATATGTATATATATATATATATATATATATATATATATATATATATATATATATATATATATATATATATATATATATATATATATATATATATATATATATTTATATATAAGCCACTTCCTATAGGAAATGTTCTAAAGGAATGGTAACTTGCTAGTGTAACATCAATATTCAAGAAAGGTGATTAATCGTTATCCGGAAACCATCGTCCAATTGGTAAAACACGTAATTGGAAAACTTATGGAAACCATTGTTTGAGACAAAATTGTAAATCAATGAAAAGACCACTTCTTAAAAAGAATTCTATGAATGGTTTGCGATGAAATCGCTTATCTTTTGCATATATATTTTATTTCCTTTAGTACATATTGAACGTTTATGATTAAAGTAAAGCAGCTGGTGTCATCTTTTCTGATTTTCAATGATCATTCGAAACGGTTCCGCATCAAATGTTAACAGAAATGATTATGCCACATGTGCTCAACTTCGTTCGATAAGATGTTTCAAAGGAAAAGAATGTAATAGAAATTCAAAACGCAACAGCCCACTGGGTCCCTTCGAGGCTGTTTGTAATTGTGGATGATATTAGAAATTCGGTGATTAGTGTGGTAAGTCATTGAGAGCAAAAAATTTTCAAACTCTCATTGTGATCAAGAAAGTGCGAATGATGGCAGTCATGGTGTTGAAGAGAAATTTCTATCAAGTCTAGTCTTCAACGTATCGGTATTACAGCTTTCAGCCACTCTAATTGGTATGTTATTCTGTATGTTAGCATTATTGTTGAACAAAAGGCACTTCACCTCTTTTTTGATATAAAACATTTCCTACGAGTTTTTATCATTACTGAGTGAAATCTGACGAATCATCGGAAATAGATTGTGAGATCATGATTGTCAAAGCCTTTGATGATTCTGAATTCCTGGATTAGATCAATTAACAGCTTTCTAAGCTAGATAAAGTCGTTTAGTCGGTTCTCGTAGGACTTGTTTCTAAGTCCGGGAATCATCTTCGTAGGTCAACGTTGTACTTTCTCCATTTTCTTTATGCATTTTTTAAATTAGGCAGAATGAAGAACTGAACATAATATTCAAGATAGTGACACACTAGTGAACTGTAAAAAGTAAGCGTGATTTCCTAAGACTTAAATTCGAAAGCTCTACCAATGAACCCACGAATCTCGTTCACTGTTTTCAATGGTGACTTGACTTTAGGTCACCAGAGATTATTACGTCCATGTCATTTTCTCTCGCCAACATTTTTCAATTCGACAGAATTTATGCCGTAGGTTACCTTTTACTATGCAAAACTTTGCACTTACTGATAATCAAATTGATTTAGCCATATATGAGAACAGTCATTAGTTTGTCTAAGTCGGTTTGAAGCAGCAGACGTTCAACTTCATTTGTAAATTTCTTCCCTAGCTCAAAATTATTTGCGAATTTCGACATCTTACAGTGCAAGCCATTATCAATATGATAGATATTCCGGAAAAAGAGAGCTGCTCCAAGACTGATCCTTGTGACACGATATTTGTAACGTCTCACCGTCGGAGGCTGAGCGATTGATCAAAACTTTTTGTTACGGTCAGTTAAATATTAACCACGAAATAACAGGCTACACTTGGCAGCCTCTCAGTTCTTCTTTTCCAACTTCTCAGATAGTCAAGAACAACTCCTATAATCGTCTTCATCAACTTCTCAGATCATCTTCGCCAACTTTGTAGATCTTCATAACCAACTTCTCAGACTGTCATTTATCAAGGTTATAAATCGTCAAATCTGCTTAACTCTAGAACTTTATCCTTGGGTCTGTCAGCACCAACGCATCTCGAAGTTCGTTTGTTCTACAGGGGGGGGGGGTTACCCATATGAGTACGAGCTCGTGGGTACTCTTACCTTCAGTTCTTGTTCAGACATTGCCGAGGACGAAGCGTCACTTCGTGTTCCTATTACTTCTTTGTGTTTTATGGTGTTTGGCTCATGTTAACCCATAGACAGTAGTACTGTGGTGGAGGAATGACTAACAAATAATAGATGGCCCATATGCCATGTAATGGAGGGAGCTCTCCGTTTGTCAGCAAAATAGATCCCTCTAATTTAAAGTCCTTATGATTGATAGTTTTTTGTTATCTTGATAAGAGTAATAACTTTTTATTTATATCATTTTCTTTTTGTGATTCATACAATAACCACTTCCGTTTTCATTTTCTTTATTCTTGTATTCCAATTAAGTAAAACTTAAAGTTCATGCACATTTTACGTCTTCAAAAAATTGCAATTAGAACTATTCTCTTTATGTATTTACTAACACGTGACGATAGCAGTCATGTTTAATAGTGATAGGGAATATAGAGCTAATGGTAATCCTGAAAAATGTCATAGCCAATGAGAACATCAAATTCAAGTTTGTAAGCTTATTGTTTATGAACAGAAATTTGTGATGCCCATAATTCTATCATAGTAGTAGATCATAACATACTGGTATTTAAGTTTGAGGAATTTCTCTCCAGTAGCTGCGGGTGTGGTCTGTGCCAAATTTGCTTGATGTGCCCGAATCCAATTAGTTCAGACACCTACTCGCGACGAGAATGTAGTAGATTGAATCTTAAATACAAATGAGGATTTCGTTAAGAATTCTTAAGTTGGAGAGAAATTTTAAGCAAGTGATCACCGACAAACTTCTTTTGAGGTCTCATTTAACAGTGCATATAATGCTAGTCAACATGACAGTCATAAGAAAATCACATATAATAGACTTGCAAATTTGAGTTGTCTTCGCGTTGCTCTTAAGCAAATCTGGGATAATATGGTCAATGAAAACGAAGTGAACGTAGTAGCCTGGATGAACTTCAGTACAGGTGAATATATGTGCCAATATGTTGTAAGTAGTCTTCTAAAACAAAGCTAAGTTGATGGAACAATGAAATAAACAGATACTTGTTGCCGAAGAAAATTGCTCATAGGAAATTCGATGAAACCAAGAACAAGATGATAAAGTAAATTGTATATATTTGCGTAGATGAAATAAAACTTCTTGACGAGGTAAATACCATTATGAGGCGCGTACTGCCGAAAATAGCGAAAGGAACTCAAAGGAGTTACGTTAGAAGCAAGGGAGTAGTCACTGCAAATTGGTCATTTGATTATGGAAAACGGTGACGATTCTAGACAACAAAGCATTGGCAAAATATATATATTTGAATGATATCATTACATCTGTATTTACGATCGAAGATGCAAATTATTTGCAGTATCCAATTTCATTGATAAGACAGATAAACGTTTTGCAACATATTAACGTAAAAGCTGAAGACATACCACCAGAAATGAATGAAAAAACAACAACAATAAAACGTAGGCAAAAAAGGAGATAGTCAGCCCTTGACTTATTCTTTTCAATAAATTACTTGCTATGGAAAAGTTCCAGATGAGTATAAGTTTGCCAATGTAACAACGAAATTTCTAGAAGCAGTTAGTCACTGCCCGGAGATTATCGTCCAGTGAGCTTTACGTCTGTAACTTGAAAACTCATTATTCTGTGATTAACGTGCGGTCATCATCTCCCAGTTACTAATGTCAACGGGTGACATTAACCTGAACCCTGGACCACCAATGTACACTACAGTCCCCTGCAGAAGATCCGCTGCGCTCCTGGGTGGCAGTCTCGTTAATGTGGTACCGTCGCAAGCCCTCTTTTTAACCCTCCAACCTCTCCAAACCCATCCCCGCAATGATTTCAGGGATATTAGGGTGGGACACCATCTGGTCAGAGCGACAGACAGATGGGTATGGTGAGTGTGTGTGTGTGTGTGTGTGTAAATATTCCCACACAAAATATATATATTTGAAACGCTGCTTTAGATATGGTAATTGAATATGCATTAGATAAGTTTCCGAAGTACCATATGATACATCTTTGATTAACTGTTGCTATACAGCGCATGAAATAGATAATTTATTGCAAAGCAAAAGAACACCTCTTGCTTCATTAACACATAAACAACCATGGATGTCATCATTTTATACCCAGATGTAAGATATTGGTAGTACATCGCAAGGGGAAAACAACTGGCGGCTCGCACGGTAGTAACGCAACCTGAACGGCCCGGCCCGAGGTGTTGGCAGGGCTACTGATTTTATCATTGCTCAGACAACACGTACTCCGTCTTAACATCTGCTCTGGTGATAAACTCCTCTCAAGAGAAACTTGTACATGGAGGACGGATGACTCGGTTGAGAGATGCAGGTTTCTCGGTGTCGGCAATATCGAAGGAGATAGGATGCATTAGAACGACAGGCAGCCGTTGGGAAATGTCCTGGGCTGTCCAGAATCTGGGAAACCAAAGAAACATTCCCGGAAGAAAATAGAATGATATTGAAAAGGTCCAGAGAAAACCCATCACAAATACTGCTGCTGTTCAAGACCAACTTAATTTGGACGTGTCAGGTGTCACAGCTAGAAGACTACATGAGAAAGGTTGTCAGTAGAAAACTGTACACGAGCTGTTAAAGAGACTCGTGTAGAGACACAGGGAGGGAAAGCTGAAGTTTGGTGAAGAGTATGTTCATGAAGACCTAGCATACTGGAGAAGACGAGAAAATCACTGGCCTCCATTACACAATGGACGTGCTCATTGTTGGTGACCAGACAATATGAAGTATGCTTGTCAACACCTACATGAAGTAACTAGAGGTGTTTACTTAACCTGCAACGTGTGGGGATGAGGGCACCTCTAAGACAGTGAAGAACTGGCAGAAATTACTGTGAGGTTTACAGAAGTCCAGTATTAGAGATTCTGGAGAAGGTGATGGTGTCACTCGTAAGGGCAAACGCTTTGCCTTATCTTGAGCGGATCATGAATATGCAGGTATGTCATTCATCTAAATCATATTCATTACACAGAATAAACTTTCATGAACAGGATTACTTAACGGTCAAGTGGTGTATATTGTCAGCTTGTATGATTACAAGAGAACAATACTAGATCTTATTCATAAATATATTTTCAAAAGTATTTCAATAATTGATTATTTTCTTTATTCATAAATCATTACATTTTTGGTTCCTCTTCAGGCAACCTCAATAACTCGTTGATATTTTTTAAATTTGATTTTAGGGAAATCATTCTTATTCTTTACAGTGCATTTGTTTGTCCTCATCATGCATATTGTGTCAGTATTGGACCTTGAAAAAATATATGGACATAGAGGAGAGAACGCAGCTCGAGCTACCAAGATTATATCAGGAATGAGAAACAAATCCTATCTAGCTTAGAACAGGAAATATTAGGCGTTGCTCTAATACAAATATTCAAAATTATCGAAGACTTTGATAACCTTGATCTATAAGACTAGACTTGAATTGTCTGATGTTAGTGGTGGTAATAGATACAAACTCGTTTGCAAACGTTTAACCTCCTATAAGACGAAGTATTTTTTCTTCAACATATGGGACGAGTTACCAATTAATGTACCGTATAGACCCAAGGACAGACTTGATAATGTCTTGCTTCAAGTCCACGACTTACATCACTTATGCTTCTTTATTCATATTGAAAGGTTAAAGGTTATCTCTTTGAATTACGTATATTCCTTCCTACTTAAGCCACATTAATCTGTGAGCTTCTGATATCATCCTCTATCACAAACACGTCGAGGGGATCCAGTGGTTTACTGGTGTTTGAATTCCTTTGTATTTCTTGTATGTGACCTCTCAGCTGTTCTCTACTTTTTCCAGGATAACTTCCCTATTCATACTGCCAGGATCAAGAGACTGGTTCCGGGAACAACGAGATATCGAGCTGCTGCACTGTTCCTAGCAAGAGACATAACCTAAACCCTACTGAGAGTGTGTGGGCAAATGTGGTAAACGCCTGGGAGTTGGAGCAGGAGCGCACATCTCTGCGGCTGCTGGAACACCATGTCAAAGTGGGAACGTGTCCATAGGAACCCACAAGTCACCTACAATCATGCAGCATCTATTCCACATAGGCTACAAGAAGTCATCAATGATAATGGAAGATGGACCAAGCGTTGTGTGTAATTAAGTGTGGTTATCATGTAAATGTATGCTTTATTTACTTGAACAATTGTATAATCCTTACTGGAATATCATTTTCCTTATGTACTTAAGAGTTTCTTATTTTCACATGATTCACGTAAAAAGGTTGTTACTGGTTGGTTAAAATAGCCTATGGCACAGCTTACCTAAGGTTTTATGAATTAATTAACGTGACCACATCATATTGCACTGAACATTTTCAGAGTATCATAATTTTGTTAGATAATCTAACTACAGCATTTACTAACTTAGGTATAATGCATGAAGAAATATATATTCGTCTTAGCATTACCACCAAAATACAGTGAAAGATGTATTCATTCAGTCATTAGTAATGAAAATACCATAATGTTATTATGAAACCTTCTGTGCCACTGTGTACTGCCACAGTCGTGGTGGCGTCTCGTGCTACCATCACCACATAAAAAGTATCGGTTCCTCATTGTTCCAAACTAACACGTCCATCTATGCTTCAGTTTAATCTATATCTTATTTTTCGTTATTTATGAATGAATTTCTTTGAACTATCGGTTACAGGAATAGCTTCAGCTACAGGGAGGGAGCAAAGGGAGGGAGGTGGCAGATGAGGGAATACTTGAACTGTCATCTACAAAATGCTACTCAGAGTAGGACACGCAGAATCCATACAGGTCGTAACTCCCCAAACCCTCTCACAAGCCCCCTCTCTCCCACCACAAACAAAGATCAGCACAAATACTCAGTCTTTATCTTCACAATCAAACCATTCTGTTCAAGAGAACCCCAACAACAAACTAAACAACTTGCAAAATAACGCAAATGACATCGGAAACAAACACACAGAAATGCTCAACTAGCTCTCAGACCACATCCACAAAGCCTTCATCCAAGAAACCCGACTCATATCCAAATCTCTCTCTCTCTCTCTCTCTCTCTCTCTCTCTCTCTCTCTCTCTCTCTCTCTCTCTCTCTCTCTCTCTCTCTCTCTCTCTCTCTCTCTCTCTCTCTCTCTCTCTCTCTCTCTCTCTCTCTCTCTCTACAGTCCATAAGAATGAAACTTCATAATTGGAACTACAATACAATCAAGCTCTGCATCCCCCCCCCCCCTCCACATTACCCTTCAAATATACTCACGAACTGCAAAATAAAGCCCACAAGACCACCGAAGTCCAACTGAGTCGCCACCTGTGAATCACGTAGACTCACATTTCATCATCTCCCTACCAAGCCAACAAGAAACAAATGCCACATGGACATACAGAAAAAAATATAACCCAAACTTCTTCCCACAATTTACACAATTCATGAAAGAAAGAAACCAGCTCATACACAACTCATCAAAACAAAAACAAAAATCAGAGAAGAAAACTAAACTGTAGGTTACATCATCACCAACCTAATCACTTAATAGCAAAATACAAAACGACATTCTCTCCTCAAACACAGTGAACCACAAAACCTACACCAACCAACTCTAGTGCATTTCAAAGAGCCACACTTACCGCACTAATATAGTTCCCAACTCAGGAAGCGCTCTTAAGCCATTCTAATGCCATCCCTTCTTTCAAAGAGCACACAGACTCACTCATAAAACATAGCTAGAAAATCAGCCACAAACCAACTCCATTCCTAAACAGAAAAGTCGTGAAAACCTACACAAATTCATCATACAAAAAAAAAAAAAACTGCCAGCCCACCTTTCATTAAATCTTACGACCAATGCATTTAAAACCTGAAAGAACTCTCATTCATGAGGCATTGGCAACATGTCAAGTCAGAGTCGCTCACAATAGCTTCACCTCAAAAACACTTAAGCTTTGTTATGGAGTTTACAAGGAGAACTTCTTTCTCCGACCCTCTTCATTCTCCTCCCACACGACCCTTCATTACCTTCTGCAATTCAATAAATGAAGGTTCTCTCATATACAGATGACCTCACAATCTCGTCATAGCGCCCTGACACTACATTATCAGCAACAAACATACAGCGTTACATTACACGATCGGAACAGTGACTCACCCACAACAGAATTTCTGCATATCAACGAAAGTCTTCAATCACTCTGTCAACTCCAGGCGGACACGCATCCAGAACACACCCTCTAGTCACCTTGAGTGGATTAGAGCCTTCGTTTTATTATATAAAGTGTGAATCAAATGTCCCAAATTTATTGTCACTTAATTCTTGAAATACATGGGACATTTTGGGACATACACTTCCCAATCTTCAGTCAATGAACAAAACACTAATGAATCTAGGTACCACTTAGGAAGCACACATAACGTTCACTCTCCACGCCAGTTACATCAACAAAAAAGTAACACAAACCAAATGCCCTCAGGGAACTATCTGGGTAGGAAAAAATCCCTTAGAATCCTCTACAAACGATTGATCCACTTCACTTTAAACTCTGCCTCACGCGCCTGGTCTTCCATCCTCTCAAAAGCAAATATAACAAAGCTGCAAACCACACAAAATAGGGCACTCTGAACCGTGACCGACAGCTTGGCAACCACAAATATTCAACACATACGATAAAACAAAGATCCTCCTAATACAACTCCACTTCAACATACTCGGTACTCACTTCTGTGAACAGCGCTAGACCCATCGCACTCAACCTACTTCATTGGTCATATTTTAGTGCTCAAGTCATATGATCGTGCTTAAAGATCATACTTTCGTGCTCAGATATAATACAGTCATTATCTAAGGTCATGCGGTCGTGGTCAAGGGTTAGACCTTCGTACAAAAGGCTTTTATCGTAATGTTCAAGGCTCATACCATCATGATCAAGGGCCAGTCTGTCGTACTCAAGGGTTATACCGTTGTGATCAGGGATCATGCGATTGTGGTCAATTGTCATGCCTACGTGATCAAGGTTAATTATGCCGTGATCAAGCGTAATTTTGACGTGATCAAGGGTCATACTGACATGACCAAAGGTCATGCAATCGTGATCAAGTATCATATTTAAATGATCATGCTGACGCCATCAGGGATCATATGTTGTGGTCAAGGGTCATAATTACGTGATCAAGAGTCATGCCGTCGTAGTCAATGATCAAGGGTCATACTGACGTGATTAAGGGTAATAATGGTGTGATAAAGCGTCATACTGACGTGCTAAAGGGTCATACTTAAGTGATCAAGAGTCATACTCAAGTAATCAAGGGTCATACTTAAGTGATCAAGGGCCATCCTGATATGATCAAAAGTAATAGTGACGTTGTCAGGGTTCATGACGACGTGATCACTGGTCATGCTGACGTGATCAAGTGTCATACTTAAGTAATCAAGGGTCATA
This sequence comes from Panulirus ornatus, assembly GCF_036320965.1. Taxonomy (NCBI): domain Eukaryota; kingdom Metazoa; phylum Arthropoda; class Malacostraca; order Decapoda; family Palinuridae; genus Panulirus; species Panulirus ornatus. The sequence continues at coordinate 26,607,018 of NC_092227.1, forward strand.
CTGATGTAATCAAGGGTCATACTAAAGTGATTAAGGTTCATACATAAGTGATCAAGGGTCGTATTGTCGTGATTAAGGGTCATACCTACGGGATCAAGGATCATACTTCGTGATCAAGGGTCTTAGTGACTTGTTTAAGCGTCATACTGACATCAAGGGTCATACTGACATCGCCAAGGGTCATACTGACGTGAATAAGAGTCATACCGTCGTGATCAAGGGTCCTACTACTGGGATCAAGGGTCGTATTAACGTGATCAAGGGTCATACTGTCGTGATCAGTGGTAATACAGACGAGGTCAAGGGATTAGATTCACACCACATTGTCTCTCTCTCTCTCTCTCTCTCGCTCTCTCTCTCTCTCTCTCTCTCTCTCTCTCTCTCTCTCTCTCTCTCTCTCTCTCTCTCTCTCTCTCTCTCTCTCTCTCTCTCTCTCTCTCTCTCTCTCTCCAATACAAAATTTTTTTCTCCAAATATCTTGGTGCTGGGAATATGGGCACATGATAAAACTAAGATATGACTTTTGCAAGGACTATATGGGGAAATAACTCAAGCGTGCCCACCTTGATATCTTCTGCGCTCTCTCGGACTATGAGACTATAAGATCAAATGACAACAGTAATTAATGAACTAGCAAACGGATAAGATAGAATTATCCAGCTTTTCAGATATTTCGAGCTACGGGTGGGATAATATTCTTATGACTGACTCATCCGTATATCAAAGCAGTAGGATGGCATTCTTCCTACTCGTCAGCAAAGAACTAGCAGTCTTACAGCTTCACTTCACACGATTATCTGTTTCTTGGTGAGAGGAAGAGGGAACATCTTACAGTCCCCAACCACGGCTAACAGCTTCTCTCTCCTTCACTAACTGTATACAGTTATGAATACCAGATGTTTGGTTAAGCAGAGGCAAGTGCAAAGGCACGGACGGTGAAGATGATGGCAAATTATATTAGTCCAACCGAAAGCATCACAGAGGCCTGCAAGGCTTTCCAAGAAACAGACATTGGTTATTCAGGGAAGACACATGCTGCTTGAGTGGAACTTGGTACTGCGGAGGAGAGGGGATGAGATGAAGGAAAAAAAATTCCAAGAGAGGACGAAGATGAATAGATACAATGGGCAGGAGACAAAGGATTTTACTTTCGTATACTCAGCATGTCAAAGAAAGCGGCAAAAAGAGCGGGAGCGAGGGGCTAGAGACCCCCTTATTGCATTTCAATTTCTAAAGATGGAACAAAAGAAACCAAACAATAATGCTCATCCTCCTTGAAGGCTTTGGCTAGAGCGTCTTGAGGTGTGTGGATATAACAATGATGAGAAGAGAGATGTTAGTATGTTTGAGGAAAGAAATCTGGATGTTCTAACTCTAAAGAAAACAGCTCAAGGATAAAGAGGACGAATGGTTTGGTAATGTCCTTAGAGTAAAATCAGGGCTGGTGAGAGGAGAAGAGCTAAGGAAGAAGAAGCACTGCTTCTGAACCAGGTGTGTCGCAGTGTGTGATAGAGTGTAAGGAAGTAAATTCTAGACTGATGTGTGTAAGACTGAAAGTTGACGGCGAGAGATGGGTGCTTATGCACCTGGCCATGAGAAGAAAGGTCACGGGAGGTAAGTGTTCTAGAAGCAGCAGAGTGGGTGTGCCAACAGGTTTTATACAAGAGACTAGCTATTAGTGATGAGTGATATGAATGCGAAGGCCGGTAATGTAGCATTTGGGGGCAAAATTGAAGGAATAGGGGGTTGGGGGGGAGGAGGGGGATGAAGGGATATTCATTATTATGAATGGAAAGGATGAACAGCATGTGGAATTGTGTGCTGAAAATGGAGTGATCACTGGGAATGCATCGATTAAAAAGACGGACATGCACGTGAGAAGGTAATGTGGTCAGCGGTCGTTATTGGATTACATATCAATTGTTAGGAGCGTAAAACAGATTTTTGGATGCACATGTGTTAAGAAGTGCAGCTAGTGTGATGTCTGATCACTATTTTCTGGAGGCAAGTATGAAAATCTGTGGAGATTTTAAGAAAAAAAAAACAATATCGATGAGATGGCGGTGAAAGTAAGTGTGCTCGGATACGAGACTTGTGTGAAGAGGTAGCAGGAGAGATTGAGTGTAGAATGGCAAAAGATAAGTGTAAAAAAAGTAAGGGGAGTGGGTCGGAAGCATATGGAGGGAGAGGCATGTAGCAGGCGAAAGGTGAGAGGATTGAAAATGGTAGTGAAAGGTGGGATGAAGAACAGTTACTAGTGAAAAAAAAAGGGAGATCCTAGGCCGGTAATTATAGGGGGGGAGTACAAATGATTGGGTGTTGTATAAGGAAAAGCACCAAGAGGTCAAGAGGAAGATCCAGGGGTTGAAAAAGCGGGCAAATGAGGTTTGGGGTAAAAGAGTATCAGTAAGGTGTAGGAAGAATACAATGTTTTGGAAGGAGGTAGATAATGCGCAAAAACAAGAGAATAGTCGGAACATTGGTGAATGGGGTATAGGGGGAAGTGATAGCAGATACTCATGAAGTGAGCACGAGAGTAAAGGAGTACTTTGATGGATTGTTGAATGTGTCTGATGACAGGATGACAGATGTAGGATATATATGTCGGGGTGATATACGAAGATAGAGTCATGGAGGGTAGCTTGGTGAAGAGTGGAGATAATGAAAGCCTTACGAAGGACGAAATGTGGCAAGGAGGATGGAATGGATGGTATTGCAGTAATTTTCATTAAGATAAGGGGTGACTTTCATTGTGTATATGGATCATGATGAAAAGGTTAGGGATAGGTGGAAAAAATTTACATAGCCATTGTGTAAAGGCAAGGGGGATAAAGGTAAGTGCTTAAACCATAAAGGTATAAGTGCGTTGAGTATGCCGGAAAAGCAGTATGGAAGGGTACTGATAAAGAGGGTGAAGGCGTGTATAGAGATACAGACCAAAGAGGAGCAATCTGGTTTCAGAAGTGAAAGAGATGTATGGATCAGGTGTTCACTTTGGAGAATATGCATAAGAAGTACAGAAAGGAACGGATGGATTTGTATGTTGCACATATGATTCTGGAAAAGCATATACTATGGTTGATGTAGATGCTCTGATGAAGGTCTTAAATAAAGGAGAAAAACTTCAGTGAGAAATCTTTATCAAAGATATAAGGCATATCAACGAGAAGGTAGAGGAAAATATTAAATAGTTCTAAGTAAAGGTTGGTTTGAGACGGGTATTTTCTTATTTTAGCTGAGACGTCAAGTGCAGTTGAGAGACAAAACCATTAAAGATATATATATATATATATATATATATATATATATATATATATATATATATATATATATATATATATATATATATATATATATATATATATATATATATATATATATATATATATATATATATATATATATATATATATATATATATATATATATATATATATATATATATATATATATATAAATATATATATGTAAATATATATATATATATATATATATATATATATAAATATATATAAATATATATATAAATATATATATTTTTTTTTTTTTTTGCTTTGTCGCTGTCTCCCGCGTCTGCGAGGTAGCGCAAGGAAACAGACGAAAGAAATGGCCCAACCCACCCCTATACACATGTATATACATACGTCAACACACGCAAATATACATACCTACACAGCTTTCCATGGTTTACCCCAGACGCTTCACATGCCCTGATTCAATCCACTGACAGCACGTCAACCCCGGTATACCACATCACTCCAATTCACTCTATTCCTTGCCCTCCTTTCACCCTCCTGCATGTTCAGGCCCCGATCACACAAAATCTTTTTCACTCCATCTTTCCACCTCCAATTTGGTCTCCCTCTTCTCCTCGTTCCCTCCACCTCCGACACATATATCCTCTTGGTCAATCTTTCCTCACTCATTCTCTCCATGTGCCCGAACCATTTCAAAACACCCTCTTCTGCTCTCTCAACCACGCTCTTTTTATTTCCACACATCTCTCTTACCCTTACGTTACTTACTCGATCAAACCACCTCACACCACACATTGTCCTCAAACATCTCATTTCCAGCACATCCATCCTCCTGCGCACCACTCTATCCATAGCCCACGCCTCGCAACCATACAACATTGTTGGAACCACTATTCCTTCAAACATACCCATTTTTGCTTTCCGAGATAATGTTCTCGACTTCCACACATTCTTCAAGGCCCCCAGAATTTTCGCCCCCTCCCCCACCCTATGATCCACTTCCGCTTCCATGGTTCCATCCGCTGCCAGATCCACTCCCAGATATCTAAAGCACTTCACTTCCTCCAGTTTTTCTCCATTCAAACTCACCTCCCAATTGACTTGACCCTCAACCCTACTGTACCTAATAACCTTGCTCTTATTCACATTTACTCTTAACTTTCTTTTTTCACACACTTTACCAAACTCAGTCACCAGCTTCTGCAGTTTCTCACATGAATCAGCCACCAGCGCTGTATCATCAGCGAACAACAACTGACTCACTTCCCAAGCTCTCTCATCCCCAACAGACTTCATACTTGCCCCTCTTTCCAAAACTCTTGCATTCACCTCCCTAACAACCCCATCCATAAACAAATTAAACAACTATGGAGACATCACACACCCCTGCCGCAAACCTACATTCACTGAGAACCAATCACTTTCCTCTCTTCCTACACGTACACATACCTTACATCCTCGATAAAAACTTTTCACTGCTTCTAAGAACTTTCCTCCCACACCATATATTCTTAATACCTTCCACAGAGCATCTCTATCAACTCTATCATATGCCTTCTCCAGATCCATAAATGCTACATACAAATCCATTTGCTTTTCCAAGTATTTCTCACATACATTCTTCAAAGCAAACACCTGATCCACACATCCTCTACCACTTCTGAAACCACACTTCTCTTCCCCAATCTGATGCTCTGTACATGCCTTCACCCTCTCAATCAATACCCTCCCATATAATTTACCAATAATACTCAACAAACTTATACCTCTGTAATTTGAGCACTCACTCTTATCCACTTTGCCTTTGTACAATGGCACTATGCACGCATTCCGCCAATCCTCAGGCACCTCACCATGAGTCATACATACATTAAATAACCTTACCAACCAGTCAACAATACAGTCACCCCCTTTTTTAATAAATTCCACTCCAATACCATCCAAACCTGCTGCCTTGCCGGCTTTCATCTTCCGCAAAGCTTTTACTACCTCTTCTCTGTTTACCAAATCATTTTCCCTAACCCTCTCACTTTGCACACCACCTCGACCAAAACACCCTATATCTGCCACTCTATCATCAAACACATTCAACAAACCTTAAAAATACTCACTCCATCTCCTTCTCACATCACCACTACTTGTTATCACCTCCCCATTTGCGCCCTTCACTGAAGTTCCCATTTGCTCCCTTGTCTTACGCACCTTATTTACCTCCTTCCAGAACATCTTTTTATTTTCCCTAAAATTTAATGATACTCCCTCACCCCAACTCTCATTTGCCCTTTTTTTTCACCTCTTGCACCTTTCTCTTGACCTCCTTTCTCTTTCTTTTATACATCTCCCACTCAATTTGCATTTTTTCCCTGCAAAAATAGTCCAAATGCCTCTCTCTTCTCGTTCACTAATACTCTTACTTCTTCATCCCAACACTCACTACCCTTTCTAATCAACCTATCCCCCACTCTTCTCATGCCAAAAGCATCTTTTGCGCAATCCATCACTGATTCCCTAAATACATCCCATTCCTACCCCACTCCCCTTACTTCCATTGTTCTTACCTTTTTCCATTCTGTACTCAGTCTCTCCTGGTACTTCCTCACACAAGTCTCCTTCCCAAGCTCACTTACTCTCACCACCCTCTTCACCCCAACATTCACTCTTCTTTTTTGAAAACCCATACAAATCTTCACCTTAGCCTCCACAAGATAATGATCAGATATCCCTCCAGTTGCACCTCTCAGCACATTAACATCCAAAAGTCTCTCTTTCGCGCGCCTATCAATTAACACGTAATCCAATAACGCTCTCTGGCTATCTCTCCTACTTACATAAGTATACTTATGTATATCTCGCTTTTTAAACCAGGTATTCCCAATCATCAGTTCTTTTTCAGCACATAAATCTACAAGCTCTTCACCATTTCCATTTACAACACTGAACACCCCATGTATACCAATTATTCCCTCAACTGCCACATTACTCACCTTTGCATTCAAATCACCCATCACTATAACCCGGTCTCGTGCATCAAAACCACTAACACACTCATTCAGCTGCTCCCAAAACACTTGCCTCTCATGATCTTTCTTCTCATGCCCAGGTGCATGTGCACCAATAATCACCCATCTCTCTCCATCAACTTTCAGTTTTACCCATATTAATCGAGAATTTACTTTCATATTTTCTATCACATACTCGCACAACTCCTGTTTCAGGAGTACTGCTACTCCTTCCCTTGCTCTTGTCCTCTCACTAACCCCTGACTTTACTCCCAAGACATTCCCAAACCACTCTTCCCCTTTACCCTTGAGCTTCGTTTCACTCAGAGCCAAAACATCCAGGTTCCTTTCCTCAAACATACTACCTATCTCTCCTTTTTTCACATCTTGGTTAAATCCACACACATTTAGGCACCCCAGTCTGAGCCTTCCAGGAGGATGAGCACTCCGTGCGTGCCTCCTTCTTCTGTTTCCCATTTTAGAAAGTTAAAGAAATACAAGGAGGGGAGGATTTCTGGCCCCCCACTCCCGTCCCCTGTAGTCGCTTTCTAAGGCACGCGAGGAATGCGTGGGAAGTATTCTTTCACCCCTATCCCCAGGGATAATATATATATATATATATATATATATATATATATATATATATATATATATATATATATATATATATATATATATATATATATATACACACATACACATACATACGCATATATACACACACACACACACATACATATATATATATGTGAAAAATGTAAGAAACAATTTAGAAAACTGAAACTTCTAGCTTGAAATGAAATGAAAAAATGAATGTCACATACTGGTTCAACCTCTGGCTATGGAAAAAGGAAATGTATAATTTATTTACACAAACGTCAATAGCAGTTCTCATCAATTTAACCACTGTATCAATAAGCTTCAATGTCTAAGGTATATTTTTTCCAATTTCACTATTTTCTTGTCAAAGCACCATGTATGAAAACTATCACTCCAGTAACACAACTATAAACATTTACTTCCCCTTTAAAAAAGTTCTGGGGAAGTCTGTCTCGATACACTGCGGGACACTCTACCACCTGGCGAGGTTTGTGTTGCAATGGTTCTTGATTCACAAATGTAGTAGCATCACTGGTGGGCCAAGGTAGTTCCGTTGGAGAAGAGGAGCTCATGAAACATGTCGGAAAGCATGCTACTGCAGGCAAGAGTGAAGGCTGATGCAAACTGCTATCGCTCTGAATGATGTGATGGGGACGAGATGATCCTCTGACTCACGTCTTTTCTGGATTTTCCTCAATCTCCTTGACTCTTTCCTTCAGAGATTCATCTAATTGTATGTTGCACATTCTGTAAAAGTGGTTAACAATATATATATATATATATATATATATATATATATATATGTATATATATATATATATATATATATATATATATATATATATATATATATATATATGTTTTTTTTTTTTTTTTTTTGCTTTGTCGCTGTCTCCCGCGTTTGCGAGGTAGCGCAAGGAAACAGACGAAAGAAATGGCCCAACCCACCCCCATACACATGTATATACATACGTCCAGGCCCCACACACTTTCCATGGTTTACCCCAGACGCTTCACATGCCCTGATTCAATCCACTGACAGCACGTCAACCCCGGTATACCACATCGCTCCAATTCACTCTATTCCTTGCCCTCCTTTCACCCTCCTGCATGTTCAGGCCCCGATCACAAAAAATCTTTTTCACTCCATCTTTCCACCTCCAATTTGGTCTCCCTCTTCTCCTCGTTCCCTCCACCTCCGACACATATATCCTCTTGGTCAATCTTTCCTCACTCATTCTCTCCATGTGACCAAACCATTTCAAAACACACTCTTCTGCTCTCTCAACCACGCTCTTTTTATTTCCACACATCTCTCTTACCCTTACGTTACTTACTCGATCAAACCACCTCACACCACACATTGTCCTCAAACATCTCATTTCCAGCACATCCATCCTCCTGCGCACAACTCTATCTATAGCCTACGCCTCGCAACCATACAACATTGTTGGAACCACTATTCCTTCAAACATACCCATTTTTGCTTTCCGAGACAATGTTCTCGACTTCCACACATTCTTCAAGGCTCCCAGAATTTTCGCCCCCTCCCCCACCATATGATCCACTTCCGCTTCCATGGTTCCATCCGCTGCCAGATCCACTCCCAGATATCTAAAACACTTCACTTCCTCCACTTTTATATATATATATATATATATATATATATATATATATATATATATATATATATATATATATATATATATATATATATATATATATATATATATATATATATATATATATATATATATATATATATATATATATATATATATTTATATATATATATGTATATATATATATATATATATATATATATATATATATATATATATATATATATATATATATATATATATATATATATATATATATATATATATATATATATATATATATATATATATACATGTCAACACACGCAAATATACATACCTATACATCTCAACGTATACATATATATATACACACACACAGACATATACATATATACACATGTACATAATTCATACTGTCTGCCTATATTCATTCCCATCGCCACCTCGCAACACATGAAATAACAACCCCCTCCTCCCTCATGTGTGCGAGGTAGCGCTAGAATAAGACAACAAAGGCCACATTCGTTCACACTCAGTCTCTAGCTGTCATGTAATAATGCACCGAAACCACAGCTCCCTTTCCACATCCAGGTCCCACAACACTTTCCGAGGTTTACCCCAGACACTTCACATGCCCTGGTTCAATCCAATGACAGCACGTCGACCCCGGTATAACATATCGTTACCATTCACTCTATTCTTTGCACGCCTTTCACCATCCTGCATGTTCAGCCCCCGATCACTCAAAATCTTTCGCACTCCATCTTTCCACCTCCAATTTTGGTCTCCCACTTCTCCTCGTTCCCTTCACGTCTAACATATATGTCCTCTTGATCAATCTTTCCTCACTCATTCTCTCCATGTAACCATACCATTTTAAAACACCCTCTTCTGCTCTCTCAACCACACTCTTTTTATTAGCACACATCTCTCTTACCCTATTATTACTTACTCGATCAAACCACCTCACACCACATATTGTCCTCAAACATCACATTTCCAGCATATCACCCCTCCTCCACCCAACTCTATCCATAACCCACGCCTCACAACCATGTAACACTGTTGGAATGACTATTCCTTCAAACATACGCATTTTTGCTCTCCGAGATAATGTTCTCGACTTCCACACATTCTTCAATGCTCCCAGAAGTTTCGCCCCCTCCCCCACCCTATGATTCACTTCCGCTTCCATGGTTCCATCCGCCGCCAAATCCACTCCCAGACACTTCACTTCCTCCAGTTTTTCTCCATTCAAACTTACCTCCCAAATGACCTGTTCCTCAACCCTACTGTACCTAATAACCTTGCTCTTATTCATATTTACTCTGAGCTTTCTTCTTTCACACACTTTACCAAACTCAGTCACCAGCTTTTGCAGTTTCTCACATGAACTAGCCACCAGTGCTCCACCATCAGCGAACAACAACTGACTCACTTCCCAAACTCTCTCATCCATAACAGACTGCATGCTTGCCCCTCATTCCAAAACTCTTGCATTCACCTCCCTAACAACCCCATCCATAAACAAATTAAACAACCATGGAGACATCACACACCCTTGCCACAAACCTACATTCACTGAGAACCAGTCACTCTCCTCTTTCCTGCACCTACACATGCCTCACATCCTCGATAAAAACTTTTCAGTGCTTCTAACAACTTGCCTCCCACACCATATATTCTTAATACCTTCCACAAAGCATCTCTATCAACTCTATCCTATACCTTCTCCAGATCCATAAATGCTACATACAAATCCATTTGCTTTTCTAAGTATTTCTCACATACATTCCTCAAAGCAAACACCTAATTCACACATCCTCTACCACTTTCGAAGCCACACTGCTCTTCCCCAATCTGATGCTCTGTACATGCATTTACCCTCTCAATCAATTCCCTCCCATACAATTTCCCAGGAATACTCAACAAACTTATACCACTGTCATTTGAGAACTCACTATTATCCCCTTTGCCTTTCTACAATGGAACTATGCAAGCATTCCGCCAATCCTCAGGCACCTAACCATGAGTCACGCATACATTGAATAACCGTACCAACCAGTTAACAATACAATCATCCCCTTTTTTAATAAATTCCAATGCAATACCATCCAAACCTGCTGCCTTGCCGGCTTTCATCTTCCGAGAAGCTTTTACTACCTCTTCTCTGTTTACCAAATCATTTTCCCTAACCCTCTCACTTTGCACAACACCTCGACCAAAACACCCTATATCTGCCACTCTATCATCAAACACATTCAGCAAACCTTCAAAATACTCACTCCATCTCCTTCTCACATCACCATTACTTGTTATCACCTCCCCATTAGCCCCCTTCACTGAAGTTCCCATTTGTTCCCTTGTCTTACGCACTTTATTTACCTTCTTCCAAAACATCTTTTTATCCTCCATAAAGTTTAATGATACTCTCTCACCCCATCTCTAATTTGCCCTCTTTTTGACAACGAACGTTCATAAACTTATCATTTTACAAATTTTATCAACGATAGAATTATCTAATTTGTATAGACCATCACTAATAATAAAACTATAATTGTTTGTGTATTTAATAATAGAAGATTCAGTGATATTTCTCGAGGTTATAGAGTTAGAGTTAACTGAGATGGCATTACTCCAGTCAATACAATGACCATAGTTTTTAACGTGATTAAACAAGGCATTTGATTCTTGTCCCGTTCTTGTACTATATTTATGTTGCTTAAGTCTAACAGGAAGATCCTTATATGTCTGCCTAACATAAAATTTATCACAATTTTCCCATGGCACTTTATAGATGCATCCAAGAGAATTTTCTACTGAATTCCTGATTAAGATACTCTTTATAGTATTATTGTTGCTGAAGGTAACATTTAGATAAAACGTTTTAAGCAACATGGGAAGTAAAGTAAATTACTGTTAAAAGGGAGAACTAAAAGATTCTTGGTGTCAATGGGAGGTTTCGGCTTAACTCTATAAAATCATTTCTTTGCTAACTTAAGTGAATTATCAGTGAAAGATATAGGGTAATTCAAATTAGATCCAGTATTATATATTTACTCAAACTCATCATCAATAAAATCTGGACTGTAAATACGTAATGCCCTAAGGAAAATGGATTGAAATTATGATAATTTAACTCTGTCATGTTGAGATGAGTAATAATGGATATATGAGCATGCATTGGCAGTTTTCTGCATATGATAACTTAAACATTTTTCCTTGCCTATGGATCATGCAATCAAAAAATGGTAACATATTATTTTCATTTTCTACAGTAAATTTGATGGAAGGTCCTATGTTGTTAAGTAAGGGGAAAAATATTCGTAAATTTTCATTTGTTGGCCAAACAAAAAGAACATCATCTACATACCTAAACCAAACTGCAGTAGAAGGTAAGATATCCTTCAGAGATTTTGTTTCAAAAAATTCCATAAAACGGTTACTTAGTACAGGTGAAAGAGGGTCACCAATTGCCATACAAAATTCTAATATCATGAACAATGTAGATTTTGTCAACAAGCGAAATATCAATGTTAATTTTGATTTCAAACTAGTTAGCACTGATGTTTCCTCACTTCTCAATAAAGTTTCAGTTGATGACCTTTTCAAGTTTTTATTTGATGTCTTGGATGATATTCGTTTACCTGTTTCAAAGTCTGTTTTCATTGAACTGATGAAAGTGTGTACAAAAGGCTGTGTATTTCAATTCAATGGAGATTATTAAGCTCAAGAATTTGGTATGGCAATGGGTAACCCTCTTTGGTATGGCAATGGGTAACCTGTACTAAGTAATCTTCATATGAAATTTTTTTAAACAAAATTACAAAAGGATATCTTACCTTCTACTGCAATTTGGTTTAGGTATGTAGATGATGTTCTTTGTGTTTGGTCAACAAATGAAAATTTACAAATATTTCTCCCCTTACTTAACAATTTAGTATCTTCCATCATATTTACCGTAGAAAATGAAAATAATGGTATGTTACCATGTTTAGATTGCAAGATCCATAGGCAAGGGAAAAAGTTTAAGTTTAGCATATGCAGAAAACCTACAAATGTATGCTCATATATCCAATATAACTCATCTCAACATGACAGACTTAAATTATCATCATTTCAATCTATATTCCTTAGGACATTACGTATTTGCAGTCCAGAGTTTATTGATGATGAGTTTGAGAAAATATATATCATTGGATCTAAGTTGAAGTACCATAGATCTTTCATTGATATATCTTTAAGTTAGCAAAGAAATCATTTTATAGAGTTGAACCCAAACCTCCCATTGACACCAAGAATCTTTTAGTTCTCCCTTTTACCAGTAATTTTACTTTACTTCCCATGTTGTTTAAATCCTTTAATATAAATGTTGCCTTCAGCAATAATAATACTATAACGAATATCTTAATCAGGAATTCACAGGACATTCTCTTGGATGCATGTATAAAGTGCCATGTGGAAATTGTGATAAGTTTTATGCTGAGCAGACTAGTAAGGATCTTTCTGTTAAGCAACATGAATATAGTATAAGAACAGGACAAGAATCAAATGCCTTGTTTAATCATGAAAAAACCTATGATAATTGTATTAACTGGAGTAATGCCATCTCAGCTATTAACTCTAACTCTATTACCACGAGAAACATCATTGAATCTTCTATTATTAAATACATAAAGAATTATAATCTTAATCTTAGTGATGGTCTATACAAACTAGATAACTTTATTGTTGATAGAATTTATAAAATGATAAGTTTATGAACGCTCGTTGTATGTCTTGGACAATAACATGTTTACCAAATGGCGTCCTACCTTCGTCTATTCGATGTATATCAAATGACATATTTTTCTCTTGTGTCTCCCCTGATGATGTGATGATTACACGAAAGTGCACTTGAGAACTTGTCGTTTTTCATCTTCTCCGTGGACTCATAGGAATATCTTGATCACGAAGCGCAAAATTGTGATCCTTTCCAATATATATATATATATATATATATATATATATATATATATATATATATATATATATATATATATATATATATATATATATTGGAAAGGATCACAATTTTGCGCTTCGTGATCAAGATATTCCTATGAGTCCACGGAGAAGATGAAAAACGACACATATATATATATATATATATATATATATATATATATATATATATATATATATATATATATATATATGTATATATATTTATTTATTTATTTTGCTTTCTCGCTGTCTCCCGCGTTTGCGAGGTAGCGCAAGGAAAATTACGAAAGAAATGGCCCAACCCACCCCCATACACATGTCCACACACGCAAATATACATACCTATACATCTCAATGTACACATATATATACACACACAGACACATACATATATACCCATGCACACAATTCACACTGTCTGCCTTTATTCATTCCCATCGCCACCTCGCCACATATAGAATACCATCCCCCTTCCCCCCTCATGTGTGCGAGGTAGCGCTAGGAAAAGACAACAAAGGCCCCATTCGTTCACACTCAGTCTCTAGCTATCATGCAATAATGCCCGAAACCACAGCTCCCTTTCCACATCCAGGCCCCAAAAACTTGCCATGGTTTACCCCAGACGCTTCACATGACCTGATTCAATCCACTGACAGCACGTCAACCCCGGTATACCACATCGATCCAATTCACTCTATTCCTTGCACGCCTTTCACCCTCCTGCATGTTCAGGCCCCGATCACTCAAAATCTTTTTCACTCCATATTTCCACCTCCAATTTTCTCTCTCACTTCTCGTTCCCTGAACCTCCGACACATATATCCTCTTGGTCAATCTTTCCTCACTCATTCTCTCCATGTGCCCAGACCATTTCAAAACACCCTCTTCTGCTCTCTCAACCACGATCTTTTTATTTCCACACATCTATCTCACTTACTCGATCAAACCACCTCACACCACACATTGTCCTCAAACATCTCATTTCCAGCACATCCACCCTCCTGCGCATAACTCTATCCATAGCCCACGCCTCGCAACCATACAACATTGTTGGAACCACTATACCTTCAAATATACCCATTTTTGCTCTCCGAGATAATGTTCTCGACTTCCACACATACTTCAAGACTCCCAGGATTTTCACCCTCTCCCCTACCCTATGATTCACTTCCGCTTCCAAGGTTCCATCCGCTGCCAGATCCACTCCCAGATATCTAAAACACTTTACTTCCTCCAGTTTTTCTCCATTCAAACTTACCTCCCAGTTAAATGGACCCTCAACCCTACTGTACCTAATAACCTTGCTCTTATTCACATTTGCTCTTAACTTTCTTCTTTCACACACTTTACTAAACTCAGTCACCAGCTTCTGCATTTTCTCACATGAATCAGCCACCAGCGCTGTATCATCAGCGAACAACAACTGACTCACTTCCCAAGCTCTCTCATCCACAACAGACTTCATACTTGCCCCTCTGTCCAAAACTCTTGCATTCACCTCCCTAACAACCCCATCCATAAACAAATTAAAAAACCATGGAGAAATCACACACCCCTGCCGCAAACCTACATTCACTGAGAACCATATACATTATTTTCCTCTGTCGCTGTCTCCCACGCCTGAGAGTTAGCGCAAGCAAAATGACGAAAGTAATGGCCCAACCCACCCCCAAACACATGCACACATACACTCACACGTCCACACACGCAAACATACACACCCACACATCCCAACGTACACATATATATATACACTCACAGACACACGCATATACACAAATGCACACAATTCACACTGTCTGCCCCTACTCACCCCCATCGCCACACCGCCACACACGGAATAAGATCCCTCTCCCCCCTCATGTGCGCGAGGCAGCGCCAGGAAGAGACAACAAAGGCCCCATTCCCTCACACACAGTCTCCAGCTGTCATGCAATAATGCCCGAAACCACAGCTCTCTTTCCACTTCCAGGCCCCACAGAACTTCCCATGGTTTACCCCAAACGCTTCAAATGCCCTGATTCAATCCATTGACAGCATGTCGACCCCGGTAAACCAAATCCATCCAATTCATTCTATTCCTTCACCGCCTTTCACCCTCCTGCATGTTCAGGCCCCGATCACTCAAAATCTTTTTCACTCCATCTTTCCACCTCCAATATGGTCTCCCACTTCTTGTTCCCTCCACCTCCGACATATATATGCTCTTGGTCAGTCTTTCCTCACTCATTCTTTCCATGTGCCCAAACCATTTCAAAACATCCTCTTCTGCTCTCTCAACCACGCTCGTTTTATTTTCACACATCTCTCTTACCCTTACAATACTTACTCGATCAAACCACCTCATACCACTTATTGTCCACAAACATCTCATTTCCAGCACATCCACCCTCCTGCGCACAAGTCTATCCATAGCCCACGCCTCGCAACCATACAATATTGTTGGATCCACAATTACTTCAAACATACCTATTTTTGCTTTCGGACATAATGTTCTCGACTTCCAAACATTCTTCAAGGCTCCCAGGATTCTCAGCCGCTCCCCCACCCTATGATTTACTTCCGCTTCCATGGTTCCATCTGCTGCCAGATCCACTCCCAGATATCTAAAACACTTTACTTCCTCCAGTTATTATCCATTCAAACTTACCTCCCAATTTACTTGACCCTCAACCCTACTGTACCTAATAACCTTCCTCTTTTTCACATTTACTCTTAACTCTCTTCTTTCACACACTTTACTAAACTCAGTCACCAGCTTCTGCATTTTCTCACATGAATCAGCCACCAACGCTGTATCATCAGCGAGCAACAACTGACTCACTTCCCAAGCTTTCTCCTCCACAACCGACTGCATTCTTGGCACTCTTTCCAAAACTCTTGCATTCACCTCCCTAACTACCCTATCCATAAAGAAATTAAACAACCATGGAGACATCACACACCCCTGCCGCAAACCTACATTCACTGAGAATCAATCACTTTCCACTCTTCTTACACGTACACATGCCTTACATCCTCGATAAAAGATTTTCACTGCTTCTAACAACTTGCCTCTCACACCATATTTTCTTAGAACCTTCCACAGAGCATCTCTATCAACTTTATCATATGCCTTCTCCAGATCCATAAATGCTACATACAAATCCATTTGCTTTTCTAAGTATTTCTCACATACATTCCTCAAAACATACACCTGATCCACAAAACCTCTACCTCTTCTGAAACCACACTGCTCTTCCCCAATCTGATGCTCTATACATGCCTTCACCCTCTCAATCAATACCCTCCTACATAATTTACCAGGAATACTCAACAAACTTATACCTCTGTAATTTGAGCACTCATTCTTATCCCCTTTGCCTTTGTACAATGGCACTATGCAAGCATTCCGCCAATAATCAGGCGCCTTACCATGAATCATACATACATTGAATAACCTTACCAACCAGTCAACAATGCAGTCACACACTTTTTTAAAAAATTCCATTGCAATACCATCCAAACCTTCTGCCTTACCGGCTTTCATCTTCCGCAACGCTTTTACTGCTTCTTCATTGTTTACGAAATCATATATATATATATATATATATATATATATATATATATATATATATATATATATATATATTTTTCATATACATTACATATACATATATACATATATATATACATATATACATATACATATATATATATATATACATATATACATATATATTCATATACATATACATATACATATATTTTTCATATACATTTTTCATATGTATATATATGTGTGTGTGTGTGTGTGTGTGTGTGTGTGTGTGTGTGTGTGTGTGTGTGTGTGTGTGTGTGTGTGTGTATATATATATATGTATATTATCCCTGGGGATAGGGGTGAAATAATACTTCCCACGTATTCCTCGCGTGTCGTAGTAAGCGACTAGAGGGGACGGGAGCGGGGGGCCGGAAATCCTCCCCTCCTTGTATTAACTTTCTAAAATGGGAAACAGAAGAAGGAGTCACGCGGGGAGTGCTCATCCTCCTCGAAGGCTCAGAGTGGGGTGCCTAAATGTGTGTGGATGTAACCAAGATGTGAAAAAAGGAGAGATAGGTAGTATGTTTGAGGAAAGGAACCTGGATATTTTGGCTCTGAGTGAAACGAAGCTCAAGGGTAAAGGGGAAGAGTGGTTTGGAAATATCTGGGGAGTGAAGTCAGGGGTTAGTGAGAGGACAAGAGCAAGGGAAGGAGTAGCAATACTCCTGAAACAGGAGTTGTGGGAGTATGTGATAGAATGTAAGAAAGTAAGTTCTCGATTAATATGGGTAAAATTGAAAGTTGATGGAGAGAGGTGGGTGATTATTGGTGC
Organism: Panulirus ornatus; assembly: GCF_036320965.1. Taxonomy (NCBI): domain Eukaryota; kingdom Metazoa; phylum Arthropoda; class Malacostraca; order Decapoda; family Palinuridae; genus Panulirus; species Panulirus ornatus. Next base: position 26,624,819 of record NC_092227.1, read on the forward strand.
ATATGCACCTGGGCATGAGAAGAAAGATCATGAGAGGCAAGTGTTTTGGGAGCAGCTAAATGAGTGTGTTAGCGGTTTTGATGCACGAGACCGGGTTATAGTGATGGGTGATTTGAATGCAAAGGTGAGTAATGTGACAGTTGAGGGAATAATTGGTATGCATGGGGTGTTCAGTGTTGTAAATGGAAATGGTGAAGAGCTTGTAGATTTATGTGCTGAAAAAGGACTGATGATTGGGAATACCTGGTTTAAAAAGCGAGATATACATAAGTATACTTATGTAAGTAGGAGAGATGGCCAGAGAGCGTTATTGGATTACGTGTTAATTGACAGGCGTGCGAAAGAGAGACTTTTGGATGTCAATGTGCTGAGAGGTGCAACTGGGGGGATGTCTCATCATTATCTTGTGGAGGCTAAGGTGAAGATTAGTATGGGTTTTCAGAAAAGAAGAGTGAATGTTGGGGTGAAGAAGGTGGTGAGAGTAAGTGAGCTTCGGAAGGAGACCTGTGTGAAGAAGTATCAGGAGAGACTGTGTACAGAATGGAAAAAGGTGAGAACAATGGAAGTAAGGGGAGTGGGGGAGGAATGGGATGTATTTAGGGAATCAGTGATGGATTGCGCAAAAGATGCTTGTGGCATGAGAAGAGTGGGAGGTGGGCTGTTTAGAAAGGGTAGTGAGTGGTGGGATGAAGAAGTAAGAGTATTAGTGAAAGAGAAGAGAGAGGCATTTGGACGATTTTTGCAGGGAAAAAATGCAATTGAGTGGGAGAAGTATAAAAGAAAGAGACAGGAGGTCAAGAGGAAGGTGCAAGAGGTGAAAAAAAGGGCAAATGAGAGTTGGGGTGAGAGAGTATCATTAAATTTTAGGGAGAATAAAAAGATGTTCTGGAAGGAGGTAAATAGGGTGCGTAAGACAAGGGAGCAAATGGGAACTTCAGTGAAGGGCGTAAATGGGGAGGTGATAACAAGTAGTGGTGATGTGAGAAGGAGATGGAATGAGTATTTTGAAGGTTTGTTGAATGTGTCTGATGACAGAGTGGCAGATATAGGGTGTTTGGGTCGAGGTGGTGTGCAAAGTGAGAGGGTTAGGGAAAATGATTTGGTAAACAGAGAAGAGGTAGTAAAAGCTTTGCGGAAGATGAAAGCCGACAAGGCAGCAGGTTTGGATGGTATTGCATTGGAATTTATTAAAAAAGGGGGTGACTGTATTGTGGACTGGTTGGTAAGGTTATTTAATGTATGTATGACTCATGGTGAGGTGCCTGAGGATTGGCGGAATGCGTGCATAGTGCCATTGTACAAAGGCAAAGGGGATAAGAGTGAGTGCTCAAATTACAGAGGTATAAGTTTGTTGAGTATTATTGGTAAATTATATGGGAGGGTATTGATTGAGAGGGTGAAGGCATGTACAGAGCATCAGATTGGGGAAGAGCAGTGTGTTTTCAGAAGTGGTAGAGGATGTGTGGATCAGGTGTTTGCTTTGAAGAATGTATGTGAGAAATACTTAGAAAAGCAAATGGATTTGTATGTAGCATTTATGGATCTAGAGAAGGCATATGATAGAGTTGATAGAGATGCTCTGTGGAAGGTATTAAGAATATATCGTGTGGGAGGCAAGTTGTTAGAAGCAGTGAAAAGTTTTTATCGAGGATGTAAGGCGTATGTACGTGTAGGAAGAGAGGAAAGTGATTGGTTCTCAGTGGATGTAGGTTTTCGGCAGGGGTGTGTGATGTCTCCATGGTTGTTTAATTTGTTTATGGATGGGGTTGTTAGGGAGGTAAATGCAAGAGTCTTGGAAAGAGGGGCAAGTATGAAGTCTGTTGGGGATGAGAGAGCTTGGGAAGTGAGTCAGTTGGTGTTCGCTGATGATACAGCGCTGGTGGCGGATTCATGTGAGAAACTGCAGAAGCTGGTGACTGAGTTTGGTAAAGTGTGTGGAAGAAGAAAGTTAAGAGTAAATGTGAATAAGAGCAAGGTTATTAGGTACAGTAGGGTTGAGGGTCAAGTCAATTGGGAGGTGAGTTTGAATGGAGAAAAACTGGAGGAAGTGAAGTGTTTTAGATACCTGGGAGTGGATCTGTCAGCGGATGGAACCATGGAAACGGAAGTGGATCATAGGGTGGGGGAGGGGGCGAAAATTTTGGGAGCCTTGAAAAATGTGTGGAAGTCGAGAACATTATTCCGGAAAGCAAAAATGGGTATGTTTGAAGGAATAGTAGTTCCAACAATGTTGTATGGTTGCGAGGCGTGGGCTATGGATAGAGTTGTGCGCAGGAGGATGGATGTGCTGGAAATGAGATGTTTGAGGACAATGTGTGGTGTGAGGTGGTTTGATCGAGTAAGTAACGTAAGGGTAAGAGAGATGTGTGGAAATAAAAAGAGCGTGGTTGAGAGATCAGAAGAGGGTGTTTTGAAATGGTTTGGGCACATGGAGAGAATGAGTGAGGAAAGATTGACCAAGAGGATATATGTGTCGGAGGTGAAGGGAACGAGGAGAAGAGGGAGACCAAATTGGAGGTGGAAAGATGGAGTGAAAAGGATTTTGTGTGATCGGGGCCTGAACATGCAGGAGGGTGAAAGGAGGGCAAGGAATAGAGTGAATTGGAGCGATGTGGTATACAGGGGTTGACGTGCTGTCAGTGGATTGAATCAAGGCATGTGAAGCGTCCGGGGTAAACCATGGAAAGCTGTGTAGGTATGTATATTTGCGTGTGTGGACGTGTGTATGTACATGTGTATGGGGGGGGTTGGGCCATTTCTTTCGTCTGTTTCCTTGCGCTACCTCGCAAACGCGGGAGACAGCGACAAAGTATAAAAAAAAAAAAAAGAATATATATATATATATATATATATATATATATATATATATATATATATATATATATATATATATATATATATATATATATATATATATATATATATATGTATATATATATATATATATATATATATATATATATATATATATATATATATATATATATATATATATATATATATATATATACCAGGAGAGACTGAGTACAGAATGAAAAAAGGTGTGAACAATGGAAGCAAGGGGAGTGAGGGAGGAATGGGATGTATTTAGGGAATCAGTGATGGATTGCGCAAAAGATGCTTGTGGCATGAGAAGAGTGGGAGGAGGGTTGATTAGAAAGGGTAGTGAGTGGTGGGATGAAGAAGTAAGAGTATTAGTGAAAGAGAAGAGAGAGGCATTTGGACGATTTTTGCAGGGAAAAAATGCAATTGAGTGGGAGATGTATAAAAGAAAGAGACAGGAGGTCAAGAGAAAGGTGCAAGAGGTGAAAAAAAGGGCAAATGAGAGTTGGGGTGAGAGAGTATCATTAAATTTTAGGGAGAATAAAAAGATGTTCTGGAAGGAGGTAAATAAAGTGCGTAAGACAAGGGAACAAATGGGAACTTCAGTGAAGGGCGCAAATGGGGAGGTGATAACAAGTAGTGGTGATGTGAGAAGGAGATGAAGTGAGTATTTTGAAGGTTTGTTGAATGTGTTTGATGATAGAGTGGCAGATATAGTGTGTTTTGGTCGAGGTGGTGTGCAAAGTGAGAGGGTTAGGGAGAATGATTTGGTAAACAGAGAAGAGGTAGTGAAAGCTTTGCGGAAGATGAAAGCCGGCAAGGCAGCAGGTTTGGATGGTATTGCAGTGGAATTTATTAAAAAAGGGGGTGACTGTATTGTTGACTGGTTGGTAAGGTTATTTAATGTATGTATGACTCATGGTGAGGTGCCTAAGGATTGGCGGAATGCGTGCATAGTGCCATTGTACAAAGGCAAAGGGGATAAGAGTGAGTGCTCAAATTACAGAGGTATAAGTTTGTTGAGTATTCCTGGTAAATTATATGGGAGGGTATTGATTGAGAGGGTGAAGGCATGTATAGAGCATCAGATTGGGGAAGAGCAGTGTGGTTTCAGAAGTGGTAGAGGATGTGTGGATCAGGTGTTTGCTTTGAAGAATGTATGTGAGAAATACTTAGAAAAGCAAATGGATTTGTATGTAGCATTTATGGATCTGGAGAAGGCATATGATAGAGTTGATAGAGATGCTCTGTGGAAGGTATTAAGAATATATGGTGTGGGGGGAAAGTTGTTAGAAGCAGTGAAAAGTTTTTATCGAGGATGTAAGGCATGTGTACGTGTAGGAAGAGAGGAAAGTGATTGGTTCTCAGTGAATGTAGGTTTGCGGCAGGGGTGTGTGATGTCTCCATGGTTGTTTAATTTGTTTATGGATGGGGTTGTTAGGGAGGTAAATGCAAGAGTTTTGGAAAGAGGGGCAAGTATGAAGTCTGTTGTGGATGAGAGAGCTTGGGAAGTGAGTCAGTTGTTGTTCGCTGATGATACAGCACTTGTGGCTGATTCATGTGAGAAACTGCAGAAGCTGGTGACTGAGTTTGGTAAAGTGTGTGGAAGAAGAAAGTTAAGAGTAAATGTGAATAAGAGCAAGGTTATTAGGTACAGTAGGGTTGAGGGTCAAGTCAATTGGGAGGTGAGTTTGAATGGAGAAAAACTGGAGGAAGTGAAGTGTTTTAGATATCTGGGAGTGGATCTGGCAGCGGATGGAACCATGGAAGCGGAAGTGGATCATAGGGTGGGGGAGGGGGCGAAAATTCTGGGGGCCTTGAAGAATGTGTGGAAGTCGAGAACATTATATCGGAAAGCAAAAATGGGTATGTTTGAAGGAATAGTGGTTCCAACAATGTTGTATGGTTGCGAGGCGTGGGCTATGGATAGAGTTGTGCGCAGGAGGATGGATGTGCTGGAAATGATTTGTTTGAGGACAATGTGTGGTGTGATGTGGTTTGATCGAGTGAGTAACGTAAGGGTAAGAGAGATGTGTGGAAATAAAAAGAGCGTGGTTGAGAGAGCAGAAGAGGTTGTTTTGAAGTGGTTTGGGCACATGGAGAGGATGAGTGAGGAAAGATTGACCAAGAGGATATATGTGTCGGAGGTGGAGGGAGCAAGGAGAAGAGGGTGACCAAATTGGACGTGGAAAGATGGAGTGAAAAAGATTTTGTGTGATCGGGGCCTGAACATGCAGGAGGGTGAAAGGAGGGCAAGCAATAGAGTGAATTGGAGCGATGTGGTATACGGGGGTTGACGTGCTGTCAGTGGATTGAATCAAGGCATGTGAAGCGTCTGGGGTAAACCATGGAAAGCTGTGTAGGTATGTATATTTGCGTGTGTTGACGTATGTATATACATGTGTATGGGGGAGGGGGCATTTCTTTCGTTTGTTTCCTTGCGCTACCTCGCAGACGCGGGAGACAGCGACAAAGTATAAAAAAAATATATATATATATATATATATATATATATATATATATATATATATATATATATATATATATATTTATTTTTATTTATTTATTCATTTTGCTTTGTCGCTGTCTCCCGCGTTAGCGAGGTAGTGCAAGGAAACAAACGAAAGAATCGCCCAACCCAGCCACATACACATGTATATACATACACGTCCACACACGCAAATATACATACCTATACATCTCAATGTTCACATATATATGCACACCCAGACATATACATATATACACATGTACAAAATTCATACTGTCTGCCTTCATTTATTCCTATCGCCACCCCGCCACACATGGAATAACAACCCCCTTCCCCCTCATGTGTGCGAGGTATCGCTAGAAAAAGACAATAAAGGCCCCATTCGTTCACACTCACTCTCTAGCTGTCATGTAATAATGCACCGAAACCAGAGATCCCTTTTCACATCCAGGCCCCACAGAACTTTCCATAGCTTACCTCAGACGCTTCAGATGCCCTGGTTCAATCCATTGACAACACGTCGACCCCGGTATACCCCACCTTTCCAATTCACTCTGTTCCTTGCATGCCTTACCCTCCTGCATGTTCAGGCCCCGATCACTAAAATCTTTTTCACGCCTCGCAACCATACAACATTGTTGGAACCACTATTCTTTCAAACATAACCATTGTTGCTTTCCGAGATAATGTTCTCGACTTCCAAACATTCTTCAAGGCTCCCAGAATTTTCGCCCACTCCCCCACCCTACGATTCACTTCCGCTTCCATGGTTCCATCAGCTGCCAGATCCACTCCCAGATATGTAAAAAACACTTTAATTTCTCCAGCTTTTCTCCTTATTCAAACTTACCTCCCAATTGACTTGACCCTCAACCCTACTATACTTAATAACCTTGCTCTTATTCACATTTACTCTTAACTTTCTTCTTTCACCACACTTCACCAGCTTCTGCAGTTTCTCACATGAATCAGCCACCAGCGCTGTATCATCAGCGAACAACAACTGACTCACATCATGAGCTCTTTCATCCACAACAGACTGCATACTTCATCCTCTTTCCAAAACTCTTGCATTCACCTCCCTAACAACCCAATCCATAAACAAATTAAACAACTATGGAGAAATCACACACCCCTGCCCCAGACCTACATTCACTGAGAACCAATAACTTTACTCTCTTCCTACACGTACACATGCCTAACATCCTCGATAAAAACTTTTCACTGCTTCTAACAACTTGCCTCCCTTAACATATATTCTTAATACCCTCCACAGAGCATCTCTATCAACTCTATCATATGCCTTCTCCAGATCCATAAATGCTACGTACAAATCCATTTGCTTTTCTAAGTATTTCTCACATACATTCTTCAAAGCAAACACCTGATCCACACATTCTCTACCACTTTTGAAACCACACTGCTCTTCCGCAATCTGATGCTCTGTACGTGTCTTCACCCTCTCAATCAATACCCTCTCATATAATTTACCAGAAATACTCAACAAACTTATGCCTCTGTAATTTGAGCACTCACTCTTATCCCCTTTGCCTTTGTACAATGGCACTATGCAAGCATTCCGCTAATCCTCAGGCACCTCACTATGAATCATACATACATTAAATAACCTTACCAACCAGTCAACAATACAGTCATCCCCTTTTTTCATAAATTCTACTACAATATCATCGAACCTGCTGCCTTCCCGACTTTCATCTTCTGCAAAGCTTTCACTACCTCTTCTTTCTTTACCAAATCATTTTCGCTAACCACCTCACTTTGCACACCACCTCGACCAAAACACCCTATATCTGCCACTCTATCTCCAAACACATTCAACAAACCTTCAAAATAATCACTCCATCTCCTCACATTACCACTATTTGTTATCTCCTCCCCATTAGCCCCCTTCAATGAAGTTCCCATTTGCTCCCTTGTCTTACGCACTTTATTTATCTCCTTCCAAAACATCTTTTTATTCTCCCTAAATTATAATGATAATAACTCACCCCAAATCTCATTTGCCCTCTTTTTCACCTCTTGCACCTTCCTCTTGACCTCCTGCCTCTTTCTTTTAAACCTCTCCCACTCATTTGCATTTTTTCCCACCACAAAAATTGTCCAAATGCCTCTCTGTTCTCTTTCACTAACAGTCTTACTTATTCATCCCACCACTCCTTACCCTTTGTAATCAAACCATTTCCCACGCTTCTCATGCCACAAGCATCTTTTGAGGAAGCCGTCACTACTTCCCTAAATACATCCCATTCCTCCCCCACTCCACTTACCTCCTTTGTTCTCACCTTTTTCCATTCTGTACTCAGTCTCTCCTGGTACTTCCCCACACAAGTCTCCTTCCCAAGCTCAATTACTCTCACCAGTCTCTTCACCCCAACATTCTCTCTTCTTTCCTGAAAATCCCTACAAATGTTCACCTTCGCCTCCACAAGATAATGATCAGATATCCTTCCAGTTGCACCACTCATCACATTAACATCCAAAAGTCTCTCTTTCGCGCGCCTATCAATCAACACGTAATCCAAGAGCGCTCTCTGGCCATCTCTCCTACTTATATACGTATACTTATGTGTATCTCGCTTTTTAAACCAGGTATTCCCAATCACCAGTCCTTTTTAGCACATAAATCTACAAGCTCTTCACCATTTCCATTTACAACACTGACCACCCCATGTTTTATCAATTATTTCCTCAACTGCCACATTACTCACCTTTGCATTCAAATCACCCATCGCTATACCCGGTGTTGTGCATCAAATGCACTAACACACTCATTCAGCTTCTACCAAAACACTTGCCTCTCATGATCTTTCTTCTCTTGCCCAGGAGCAGATGAAACAATAATCACCCATCTCTTTCCGTCAACTTTCAGTTTTAACCATATCAATCTAGAATTTACTTTCTTACACTCTATCACATAATCCCACAACTCTCGTTTCAGGAGTAGTGCTAGTCCTTCACTTGCTCTTGTCCTCTCACTAACCCTGACTTTACTCCCAAGACATTCCTAAACCACTCTTCCCTTTTACTCTTGAGCTTCGCTACACTCAGAACCAAGACATCCAGGTTCCTTTCCTCAAACATACTGCCTATCTCTCCTTTTTTCTCATCTTAGTTACATCTACACACATTTAGCCACCCCAATCTAAGAATTCGAGGAGGAGGAGCACTCCCCACGTGACTCCTTCTACTGTTTCTCCTTTTAGAAAGTAAAATACAAGGAGGGGAGGGTTTCTGGCCCTCCGCTCCCGTCCCTTTCATCGTCTTCTACGACACGTGAGGAATGCGTGGGAAGTATTCTTTCTCCCTTATCCCCATATATATATATATATATATATATATATGTATATATATATATATATATATATATATATATATATATATATATATATATATATATATATATATATATATATATATATATATATATATATATATATATATATATATATATATATATACATATATATATATATATATATATATATATATATATATATATATATATATATATATATATATATATATATATATATATATATATATATATATATATATATATATATATATATATATATATATATATATATATGTATATTTTTATATTATACTTTGTCGCTGTCTCCCGCGTTTGCGAGGTAGCGCAAGGAAACAGACGAAAGAAATGGCCCAACCCCCCCCATACACATGTATATACATACGTCCACACACGCAAATATACATACCTACACAGCTTTCCATGGTTTACCCCAGACGCTTCACATGCCCTGCTTCAATCCACTGACAGCACGTCAACCCCGGTATACCACATCGCTCCAATTCACTCTATTCCTTGCCCTCCTTTCACCCTCCTGCATGTTCAGGCCCCGATCACACAAAATCTTTTTCACTCCATCTTTCCACCTCCAATTTGGTCTCCCTCTTCTCCTTGTTCCCTCCACCTCCGACACATATATCCTCTTGGTCAATCTTTCCTCACTCATCCTCTCCATGTGCCCAAACCGCTTCAAAACACCCTCTTCTGCTCTCTCAACCACGCTCTTTTTATTTCCACACATCTCTCTTACCCTTACGTTACTCACTCGATCAAACCACCTCACACCACACATTGTCCTCAAACATCTCATTTCCAGCACATCCATCCTCCTGCGCACAACTCTATCCATAGCCCACGCCTCGCAACCATACAACATTGTTGGAACCACTATTCCTTCAAACATACCCATTTTTGCTTTCCGAGATAATGTTCTCGACTTCCACACATTCTTCAAGGCCCCCAGGATTTTCGCCCCCTCCCCCACCCTATGATCCGCTTACGCTTCCATGGTTCCATCCGCTGCCAGATCAACTCCCAGATATCTAAAACACTTCACTTCCTCCAGTTTTTCTCCATTCAAACTCACATCCCAATTGACTTGACCCTCAACCCTACTGTACCTAATAACCTTGCTCTTATTCACATTTACTCTTAACTTTCTTCTTCCACACACTTTTCCAAACTCAGTCACCAGCTTCTGCAGTTTCTCACGTGAATCAGCCACCAGCGCTGTATCATCAGCGAACAACAACTGACTCACCTCCCAAGCTCTCTCATCCCCAACAGACTTCATACTTGCCCCTCTTTCCAAAACTCTTGCATTCACCTCCTTAACAACCCCATCCATAAACAAATTAAAGAACCATGGAGACATCACAAACCCCTGCCGCAAACCTACATTCACTGAGAACCAATCACATTAATCTCTTCCTACACGTACACATGCCTTACATCCTCGATAAAAACTTTTCACTGCTTCTAACAACTTGCCTCCCACACCATATATTCTTAATACCTTCCACAGAGCATCTCTATCAACTCTATCATATGCCTTCTCCAGATCCATAAATGCTACATACAAATCTATTTGCTTTTCTAAGTATTTCTCACAAACATTCTTCAAAGCAAACACCTGATCCACACATTCTCTACCACTTCTGAAACCACACTGCTCTTCCCCAATCTAATGCTCTGTACATGCCTTCACCCTCTCAATCAATACCCTCCCATATAATTTACCAGGAATACTCAACAAACTTATACCTCCGTAATTTGAGCACTCACTCTTATCCCCTTTACCTTTGTACAATGGCACTATGCACGCATTCCGCCAATCCTCAGGCACCTCACCGTGAGTCGTACATACATTAAATAACCTTACCAACCAGTCAACAATACAGTCACCCCCTTTTTTAATAAATTCCACTGCAATACCATCCAAACCTGCTGCCTTGCCGGCTTTCATCTTCCGCAAAGCTTTTACTAACTCTTTTCTGTTTACAAAATCATTTTCCCTAACCCTGTCACTTTGCACACCACCTCGACCAAAACACCCTATATCTGCCACTCTATCATCAAACACATTCAACAAACCTTCAAAATACTCACTCCATCTCCTTCTCACATCACCACTACTTGTTATCACCTCCCCATTTGCGCCCTTCACTGAAGTTCCCATTTGCTCCCTTGTCTTACGCACTTTATTTACCTCCTTCCAGAACATCTTTTTATTCTCCCTAAAATTTAATGATACTCTCTCACCCCAACTCTTTGCTTTTTTTCTCTTACTTTTTTAACCTCCTGTCTTTTTTTTTTTACTTACCACCATAGCATTTTTCGAAAAATGTCAAAGCCTTCTTTTTTCGTATACTTTAAATCTTATCACATATACTTTCTAACCCACCAACAAATCTCAACCAAAAACTAACAATTCAAACCAAAACTCAAACAATAAAAAAAAACAAAAAAAACTAAAATAAAATTACAAACCCTTAAAAACCTACAACAAAAACCCCAAAATCCCCACCCAAACAAACTAAACTACTCCCCAAATATCAAAAACCCCCCACCAAAACACAAAACAAAACCCCCCTCACAACCCTCAAAAACCCCCCCTAAAACCCAAAACCCCCCCCAAAACCCCTAACCCCCAAAAACCCAAACAAACCACCCCAAACAAAATCAACCCCCACCACCCCACCAAACCCCCAAACAATATCCCCCAACACAAAAAAAAAAAAACTTATCAATCCACCACCAAAACCTCTCTAAAAACAAAAACCACATCAAAAAAACACAAAACACCCCCCAAAAAAAAACTTTTTCATCAAAAATACCAAAAAAACCCACCCATAAAACCCCCCAACCCCCCAAAATAATACCTTATTCAATAAACATCCATAATCCTTTTTTAACTCCATTCCCCATCATAATACTTAATCAAAATCCCCCCCCCTTGTTCATAAATACATTTTCTTTTTGTTTTAATTCCTTTCAAATACTTATTTCCTTTCCCCCTTCTTTTTCTCCCTACAACGCACAAAACAAAAAAAAATATATATTATAATATAAATAATATAAATATTATATAAATATAAGAAATAAAAAAGTTTATTAAATATAAATAAAAGTTGTGATTTTTATATATATATATATATATATTATATCATATATAAAATTTTTAAAATAATTATATATATATATTATATATTTATAAATAATATTATATATATACCCGTTTACCTCGTTTTAAGCGGGAAATGTCAAAAGGGTTGAAAGAAAAAATATATATTTATATATATCCCATGTTAAATATATATAAATTTTTAAATATATTTAATTTTTTATATTTATTTTTATTTTATATATAAAATAATATATAAATATTATATATTTTAAAGATGTTGTGGATGAAAAGGGAGTGGGGGGGGGTTTTTAATTGAAAGGGTAGTTAGTGGTGGGATAAGAAGAGATTATTAGTGAAAGAGAAGGAGAACATTTGGACGATTTTTGCAGGGGAAAAATGCAATTGAGTGGGAGATGGTAAAAAAAAAAGAGAAAAGGGGGGGTCAAGAGGAAAGTGCCCAAAATGTGAAAAGGGGCAAATGAGATTGGGGTAGAAGTACTTTTAAAATTTTTGGAGAATAAAAGATGTTCTGGAAGGAGGTAAAAAGTGGTAAGGGCAAAGGGAGCAAATGATTAAAAAACTGTGAAGGGTGCAAAAAGGGGGGGGGGTAACAAATTTTTTGTGTTGAGAAGGAGATGGAAGTGGTATTTTGAAGGTTTTTGAAAAGTGTTTGAGGATGAGTGGCACATAGGTGTTTTGGTGAGGTTTGGGGTACAAATGAAGGGGGTTTGGAAATGAAATTTGGGAAAAAGAGAAGAGGGGTAAAACTTTTCGGAAAAATGAAAGCGGCAAGGCGAGTTTTTGGGTTTTATGCAGGGGGATTTATTTAAAAAAGGGGTTTTTACTGTATTATTGGGCTGGTTGGTAAGGTTTTTAATGGTTTTGATCATGGTGAGGTGCCTGAGGATTTTGGTGAATTTGTCATGTGCCATTGTACAAAGGGGAAAGGGGGTAAGAATGAGTGCTAAATTACGGAAAGGGATAAGTTTTTTTGATATTCTGGGAAATTATATGGAGGGGATTGATTGAGAGGGGGAAAGATGTACAGAGCATCGATTGGGTAAGAGCATGTGGTTTCAGAAGTGCGGAGATGTGTGGATCAGGTGTTTGCTTTGAAGAATGTATGTGAGAAATATTAGGGAAAAACAAATGGATTTTTATGTAGCCCTTTATGGATCTGGAGAAGGCATATTTATAAGTTGTTAGAGATGCTCTGTGGAAGGTATTAAGAATATAGGTGTGGGAGGAAAAATTGTTTGAGCAGTGAAAGTTTTTATCGAGGGTGTTTAAAGGGATGTGACTGAAGGAAGAGAAGGGAAAGTGATTGGGTTTTCAGTGAATTAGGTTTGCGGGAGGGGGGGTGGGGATGTCTCCATGGTCTTAGATTTGTTTATTATGGGGTTGGGTTTGGGAGGTGAATGCAAGAGGTTTTGGAAAGAGGGGCAAGTGAAGTTTTGGGTTGGGATGAGAGACTTGGGAAGTGAGTCAGTGTTGTTCCTATGATACATCGCTGGTGGCTGATTTTTGTGTGAGAAACTGCAGAAGATGGTGCTGAGTTTTGGAAAGGTGAAAAAAAGAAAGTTAAGAGTAAATGTGAATAAGGAGCAAGGTTATAGGTTCAGTAGGGTGAGGGTCAAGTCAATTGGGAGGTAGGTAAAGTTTGATATGGGAGAAAAAAACTGGTGGATTGTAAAGTGTTTTTGATCTATATTAGAATTTCGATACATCAGGGCATGTGAGCGTCTGCGGTTAAACCATGGAAAGCTATGTAGGGTAGGTAATATTTTGGTGTGTGGACGTTGTATATTCAGGGTGTATGGGGGTGGGTTGGGCCTTTTCTTTCGTCTGTTGCTTGCGCGTATTCTCGCATTATCGCGGAGTCTGACGTACTATATTATGTGATTGATAGTGGTGAGATTGTGGGGGTGTGGTGGGTAGAGTACAAAAAAAACACACACACAAACAAAAAAAAAACACAAAATATAATTAAATTTCTTACTTCCTTCCTCTCTCCCATTCAACACCATAAACACCACTACCCACCCAAACCACCCCTAAACCTCTAAACCTCTAACATAATCAAAATCTTACTTAACCCCCATACCAACAAACAATAAAACACATATAACATTTTCACCCCCCAAAAACAAAACAATAAATTAACAACAACTAAACATCCACAAAAATTACCAAAAACAAAAAAATATCCCCCCCAAATAAACTAAAAAACAACTCAAAACAACCTAACACAACTCACCACCCCCAATAACCAAACAAAACCTCCACAAATCTCCCAACACACTCTCATCCCACCCCAAATAATTCCCCCCACAAAAACCACCAAAAATAATCTACCTAAACTTAAACCAAAACTTAACAAAATACACATAAACCACAATCAACTTAACATATCTCACCAATACACACAAAAAACCAACAATAAAACAAACCACTACCAATTCAATCACACCACCTTAACAAAAAACTAATACAACAACACCCCATAAAAACCATAAAAAACCACACAAAAACCCACTATTACCATCAAATCCTAAACTCCAAATAAAAAATCACATAAATAATAAATATAAATATATAATATAAAAATAAATATCTATAAAAATATAATATATTCTAATTAAAATATATTAAATAAAATATAATATATAACTTATTTATCTCTATATAACTCTTAATAATAAACTATATCTACTATACAATTCTATATATAAATCTAAATACTACTACCTCAACAGTCTCTATATATCTTTCACTATTCACTCTCGCTCCTCTAAATATATGATACGCATCAGCTTAGATAAACGACAAGATCCTCATGACTACAAGCATACAGTCCAACTTACCATCATACTTTTTCTCTCTTATATAGCACTAATGACGCACGCGCGCATCTCATCGTTAGGACTCGAGCACGCAACAAAGTGAACACTGTCGAAAGACAGTCCCACACACCAATACCAAGAATAATTATTAAGACGTAAAAAACGCAAATAAACATACCTAAACAATATCTCTTTACACACAACACTACACACAAACAGTTATGCATATATACACATGTTACACAATTAATAGGTTGGCCTTTATTTATACCCATTCGCCAGGCCAACAGGAATACCAACAAACTTCCCCTCCATGTGTTGCAGGTGTAGCGCTAGGAAAAGATAACAAAGGCCCATTCGTTCACACTCAATTCTATGCTGTCAATGTAAAGTATCCGAAACCACCATCAGTTACCCCTATTACACATCCAGGCACCCACAGAATTTTCATGGTTTACCTCAGGACGCTTCACATACCTGGTTTAATACTCTTTGTCTGAACGTCGAAACCCGTTATACAATCATTCTTTCACTCTTTCCTTGTCCGCCTTTCACCCTCGCATGAGTCAGGGCCCGATCACTCAAAATCTTTTTCACTCCATCGTTCACCTTCCAATTTGGTCTTTCCTATCTCCTCGCTCACTCACCTCTGAAACATATTCATCTGTCAATTTTCCTCACTCATTCTCTCATTTGTGGACCAAAACCATTTCAAAACTCCCTCTTCTGCTCTTTCAAAACCACGCTCTCTTTTTATTTCCAACATCTCTTCTTACCCTTACATCACTTACTCGATTCATTACACCTCACACCAATATTGCCTAAAAACATTTCATTTTAGCACGTTTCTTGCACACAATTCTATCCATAGGCCCACACTCGGCAACCATACAACATTTTTTGAACCACTTTCCTTCAAAACATACCATTTTTGCTTCGAAAATAAATGTTCTGACTTCCAAACATTCTTCATGCTCCAGAATTTTCGCCACCTCCCTCAACCCTATGATTCACTTCCGCTTTCATGGTTCCATCAGCTGCCAAGATCCCATTCAGAATATCTAAAACACTTTACTTCCTATCATTTTCTCCATTCAAACTTACCTACAATTGACTTGACCCGCAACATTTACTGTACCTAATCTACCTTTGCTCTTATTCACATGTACTCTTAAATTCTTCTTTCACAACGTTTTACCAAACTCAGTCAAGCATCTTCCGTTTTCCACATGAAATCAGCCACCAGCGCTGTATATCAAAGAAACAAACTGCATCATATCACGCTTCTATCCCAACAGATCATCATGTCTTCTTACAAAATATGTCCCAAACTATTCCACCACACACCAACCCCCCATCGCCACCCACCATCTCCCCAACATAACATATCCTCCACAAAAAAAACTACCCACAACACACTCACCCCCAAACATCAAACCCCAATACCTACACAAAACACAAACACTCCAAAAACAATCACAATAAACTCAACTATACACCCACAATAAAAACAACAAAACCAACACAAAACCCTTCCCCCATCCCCCACAACACCAAATCCCCAATAACCCCAATCTAAAACCATACAACCACCCACACACACCAAACCTTCACACCCCCTAACAAAAAACAAATCTCAAAACAAAAATAAATCCCTCACATCCTCTATCCCAACCCCATCCACTCAACCAAACCCACAACCTCACACCTACTTAAAACAAACCACCCCAACATCCCACAACCCATCTACCATTAAACAATCCTGAAAAATACAAAAAAAAACCAACCAAACCAACAAACACTCCCCCCAACCCAATCAACACACCCCCCCCAACCCCACCACACCACAAACAAACAACACAAATAACAAATAAATCACACACCCTAATAACTAAATAAACCACAACCAAATCCCAAAAAAACACACCCAAAAATACAAACCCCAACAAATCAAAAAAACCCAATCAAACACAACAATAAAAAACACAACAACAAATAAATAAAAACTCCCCCAACTCCCTAAAAAAAAAACCCACCAAACAACAAACACACACAAAAACCACCCAACACTCTTAAACATCCCTCAATATATCCCTCCTTAACATAACCCACCACAAACAAACCAAATAAAACCCAAAAAACAAATCAATAAAATTACAACCACCCTACAAAACCTACAACCACCAAAACCCCCAAAACAAAAACCATCCCAAACAAACAAATTACCCCTCCACCCTCCCACACTAACAAACTACAACTCACCCCTAAACAAACTCTACACCAACCCTACACCACCTAAATTCAAAAAACAACCACTACACAAAAATCACAATAAAAACACCAATACACCATCCATTAAAAAACTCCCACCAAACCAAAACCAAACAAACCCTCCCAATAACCAAAACCATCCACAACCAAATCAACCCACCACCACACCCTTAAATATCACCCACACCACAATATCAACCCTAATACAACATTAAAAAAAACATCTTATCACATCACCACCACCAAAACCCAATCAAACTAAAATACACACCACACTCCAAACAAAAACCAACACAACACCACACATAAAAATCTACTATACAAAAAAAATAACACCACCCCCTCTAAAACCTCCAACCAAACTAACAATATAACTAAACCACTCTCCTCCCCTCTTAATAAAAAAACACACAATAAACACAAAACAAAAAATTAACCCCCACCAAAACCCCCCCACATTCGCTATCTTCCTTATCTCACCCTTATTCCACAAAACATAATCAAACAATAATTAAACATACCCCTTTACCTTTAAAAATTACACTTCTACCCAACCCATCCAAACATACTTTTTCCATTATTTCCTCAAACATAACCTCACCATAAAAAAAAACAAACAAAAAAATAATAACAATAAAAATAAAAAAAATAAAAAAAAAAAAAAAAAAAAAAAAAACAAAATCAATAAAAAAACAATATATAAATAAACAAAACAAATAACTATAAAAATCTAATAACATCTATTAAATAATAACTATAACAAAAACAATCAAAATCAATAAATTATATATTTATTTTTTTAATTAAACAATCCACTAATAATTACATGACATATTTCATTCCTAATGATAATTCCTCCAACTGTCCCCCCAGTCCTCAGTAGTAACTTACCACCTGTGCGTAAAAAGGCGGTAGTATGAAAAAAAACAAATATATATATATTTATATATAGATATTATATATATATATATATAAATTTATATTATATATTAACAATATATTTTACTATATATATATAGAATATTTATATATATATATATATATATATTATATTATATATATATATATATATAGATAATATTATTATATTTTCTAAATAGATATATATATTATAATATATATATATATATATATATATATATATATATATATATATATATATATATATATATATATTTTCTTTTTTGCTTTGTCGATGTCTCCCGCGTTTGCGAGGTAGCGCAAGGAAACAGACGAAAGAAAATGGCCCATCACACCCCCATACACATGCCTTGATTCAATCCACTGACAGCACGTCAACCCCGGTATACCACATCGATCCAATTCACTCTATTCTTTGCCCTCCTTTCACCCTCCTGCATGTTCAGGCCCCGATCACACAAAATCTTTTTCACTCCATCTTTCCACCTCCAATTTGGTCTCCCTCTTCTCCTCGTTCCCTCCACCTCCGACACATATATCCTCTTGGTCAATCTTTCCTCACTCATTCTCTCCATGTGACCAAACCATTTCAAAACACCCTCTTCTGCTCTCTCAAGCACGCTCTTTTTATTTCCACACATCTCTCTTACCCTTACGTTACTTACTCGATCAAACCACCTAACACCACAAATTGTCCTCAAACATCTCATTTCCAGCACATCCATCCTCCTGCGCACAACTCTATCCATAGTCCACGCCTCGCAACCATACAACATTGTTGGAACCACTATTCCTTCAAACATACCCATTTTTGCTTTCCGAGATAATGTTCTCGACTTCCACACATTCTTCAAGGCTCCCAGAATTTTCGCCCCCTCCCCCACCCTATGATCCACTTCCGCTTCCATGGTTCCATCCGCTGCCAGATCCACTCCCAGATATCTAAAACACTTCACTTCCTCCAGTTTTTCTCCATTCAAACTCACCTCCCAATTGAATTGACCCTCAACCCTATTGTACCTAATAACCTTGCTCTTATTCACATTTACTCTTAACTTTCTTCTTTCACACACTTTACCAAACTCAGTCACCAGCTTCTGCAGTTTCTCACAAGAATCACACATATATATATATATATATATATATATATATGGCGCAACCCACCCTATACACATGTATATACATACACGTCCACACACGCAAATATATATACCTATACATCTCAATGTACACATCTACATAAACACACAGACACATACATATATACCCATGCACACAATTCACACTGTCTGCCTTTATTCATTCCCATCGCCACCTCGCCACACATGGAATCCAATCCCCCTCCCCCCTCATGTGTGCGAGGTAGCGCTAGGAAAAGACAACAAAGGCCCCATTCGTTCACACTCAGTCTCTAGGTGTCATGCAATAATGCCCAAAACCACAGCTCCCTTTCCACATCCAGGCCCCACACAACACTCCATGGTTTGCCCCAGACGCTTCACATGCCCTGATTAAATCCACTGACAGCAGTTCAACCTCGGTATACCACATAGATCCAATTTACTCTATTCCTTGCCCGCCTTTCACCCTCCTGCATGTTCAGGCCCCGATCACTCAAAATCTTTTTCACTTCATCTTTCCACCTCCAATTTGGTCTCCCACTTCTCCTCGTTCCCTCCACCTCCGACACATATATCCTCTTGGTCAATCTTTCCTCACTCATTCTCTCCATGTGCCCAAACCATTTCAAAACACCCTCTTCTACTTTCTCAACCACACTCTTTTTATTTCCACACCTCTCCTTTACCCTTATTACTCGATCAAACCACCTCACACCACACATTGTCCTCAAACATCTCATTTCCAGCACATCCACCCTCCTCCGCACAACTCTATCCATAGCCCACGCCTCGCAACCATACAACATTCTTGGAACCACTATTCCTTCAAACATACCCATTTTTGCTTTCCGAGATAATGTTCTCGACTTCCACACGTTCTTCAAGGCTCCCACGGTTTTCGCCCCCTCCCCCACCCTATGATTCACTTCCGCTTCCATGGTTCCATCCGCTGCCAGATCCACTCTCAGATATCTAAAACACTTTACTTCCACCAGTGTTTCTCCATTCAAACTTATCTCCTAGTTGACTTGACCCTCAACCCTACTGTACCTAATAACCTTGCTCTTATTCACATTTACACTTAACTTTCTTCTTTCACAGAGTTCACCAAACTCATTCACCAGCTTCTGCAGTTTCTCACATGAATCAGCCACCAGCGCTGTATCATCAGCGAACAACAACTGACTCACTTCCCAAGCTCTCTCTCATCCACAACAGACTTCATACTTGCCCCTCTTTCCAAAACTCTTGCATTCACCTCCCTAACTACCCCATCCATAAACAAATTAAAGAACCATGGAGACATCACACACCCCTGCCGCAAACCTACATTTACTGAGAACCAATCACTCTCCTCTCTTCCTACACGTACACATGCCTTACATCCTCGATAAAAAGTTTTCACTGCTTCTAACAACTTGCCTCCCACACCATATATTCTTAATACCTTCCACAGAGCATCTCTATCAACTCTATCATATGCCTTCTCCAGATCCATAAATGCTACATACAAATCCCTTTGCTTTTCTAAGTATTTTTCACATACATTCTTCAAAACAAACACCTGATCCACACATCCTCTACCACTTCTGAAACCACACTGCTCTTCCTCAATCTGATGATCTGTACATGTCTTCACCCTCTCAATCAATACCCTCCCATATAATTTACCAGGAATACTCAACAAACTTATACCTCCGTAATTTGAGCACTCACTCTTATCCCCTTTGCCTTTGTGCAATGGCACTATGCACGCATTCCGCCAATCCTCAGGCACCTCACCGTGAGTCATACATACATTAAATAACCTTACCAACCAGTCAACAATACAGTCACCCCCTTTTTTAATAGATCCCACTGCAATACCATCCAAACCTGCTGCCTTGCCGGCTTTCATCTTCCGCAAAGCTTTTACTACCTCTTCTCTGTTTACCAAATCACATTCCCTAACCCTCTCACTTTGCACACCACCTCGACCAAAACACCCTACATCTGCCACTCTATCATCAAACACATTCAACAAACCTTCAAAATACTCACTCCATCTCCTTCTCACCTCACCACTACTTGTTATCACCTCCCCATTAGCGCCCTTCACTAAAGTTCCTATTTGTTTCTTTGTTTTACGCACTTTATTTACCTCCTTCCAGAACATCTTTTTATTCTCCCTAAAATTTAATTATACTCTCTCACACCACCTCTCATTTGCCCTCTTTCTCACCTCTTACACCTTTCTCTTGACCTCCTGTCTCTTTCTTTTATACATATCCCACTCAATTGCATTTTTTCCCTGCAAAAATCGTCCAAATGTCTCTCTCTTCTCTTTCACTAATAATCTTACCTCTTCATCCCACCACTCACTACCCTTTCTAATCAACCCACCTCCCACTCTTCTCATGCCACAAGCATCTTTTGCGCAATCCATCACTGATTCCCTAAATACATCCCATTCCTCCCCCACTCCCCTTACTTCCATTGTTTTCACCTTTTTCCATTCTGTACTCAGTCTCTCCTAGTACTTCATCACACAAGTCTCCATCCCAAGCTCACTTACTCTCACCACCCTCTTCACCCCAACATTCACTCCTCTTCTCTGAAAACCCATACAAATCTTCACCTTAGCCTCCACAAGATAATATATATATATATATATATATATATATATATATATATATATATATATATATATATATATATATATACATTATCCCTAGGGATAGGGGATTAAGAATACTTCCCACGTATTCCCTGCGTATCGTAGAAGGCGACTAAAAGGGGAGGGAGCGGGGGGGGGGGCTGGAAATCATAACCTCTCGTTTTCTTTTTAATTTTCCAAAAAGAAGGAACAGAGGGGGCCAGGTGAGGATATTCCAAAAAAGGCCCAGTCCTCTGTTCTTTGCGCTACCTCGCTAACGCGGGAAATGGCGAATAGTTCAATCCACTGACAGCACGTCAACCCCGGTATACCACATCACTCCAATTCACTCTATTCCTTGCCCTCCTTTCACCCTCCTGCATGTTTAGGCCCCGATCACACAAAATCTTTTTCAGTCCATCTTTCCACCTCCAATTTGGTTTCCCTCTTCTCCTTTTTCCCTCCACCTCCGACACATATATCCTCTTGTCAATCTTTCCTCACACATTCTCTCCATGTGCCCAAACCATTTCAAAACACCCTCTTCTGCTCTCTCAACCAAGCTCTTTTTATTTCCACACATCTCTCTTACCCTTACGTTACTTACTCGATCAAACCACCTCACACCACACGTTGTCCTCAAATATCTCATTTCCAGCACATCCATCCTCCTGCGCACAACTCTATCCATAGCCCACGCCTTGCAACCATACAACATTGTTGGAACCACTATTCCTTCAAACATACCCATTTTTGCTTTCCGAGATAATGTTCTCGACTTCCACACATTCTTCAAGGCTCCCAGAATTTTCGCCCCCTCCCCCACCCTGTGATCCACTTCCGCTTCCATGGTTCCATCCGCTGCCAGATCCACTCCCAGATATCTAAAACACTTCACTTCCTCCAGTTTTTCTCCATTCAAACTCACCTCCCAATTGACTTGACCCTCAACCCTACTGTACCTAATAACCTTGCTCTTATTCACATTTACCCTTAACTTTCTTCTTTCACACACTTTACCAAACTCAGTCACCAGCTTTATATATATGTATATGTGTATATATACATATATGTATATATATATATATATATATATATATATATATATATATATATATATATATATATATATATATATATATATATATATATATATATATATATATATGTATGTGAGAAATACTTAGAAAAGCAAATGGATTTGTTTGTAGCTTTTATGGATCTGGAGAAGGCATATGATAGAGTTGATAGAGATGCTCTGTGGAAGGTATTAAGAATATATGGTGTGGGAGGAAAGTTGTTAGAAGCAGTGCAAAGTTTTTATCGAGGATGTAAGGCATGTGTACGTGTAGGAAGAGAGGAAAGTGATTGGTTCTCAGTGAATGTAGGTTTGCGGCAGGGGTGTGTGATGTCTCCATGGTTGTTTAATTTGTTTATGGATGGGGTTGTTAGGGAGGTAAATGCAAGAGTTTTGGAAAGAGGGGCAAGTATGAAGACAGTTGGGGATGAGAGAGCTTGGGAAGTGAGTCAGCTGTTGTTCGCTGATGATACAGCGCTGGTGGCTGATTCCTGTGAGAAACTGCAGAAGCTTGTGACTGAGTTTGGTAAAGTGTGTGGAAGAAGAAAGTTAAGAGTAAATGTGAATAAGAGCAAGGTTATTAGGTACAGTAGGGTTGAGGGTCAAGTCAATTGGGAGGTGAGTTTGAATGGAGAAAAACTGGAGGAAGTGAAGTGTTTTAGATATCTGGGAGTGGATCTGGCAGCGGGTGGAACCATGGAAGCGGAAGTGGATCATAGAGTGGGGGAGGGGGCGAAAATTCTGGGGGCCTTGAAGAATGTGTGGAAGTCGAGAACATTATCTCGGAAAGCAAAAATGGGAATGTTTGAAGGAATAGTGGTTCCAACAATGTTTTATGGTTGCGAGGCGTGGGCTATGGTTAGAGTTGTGCGCAGGAGGATGGATGTGCTGGAAATGAGATGTTTGAGGACAATATGTGGTGTGAGGTGGTTTGATCGAGTGAGTAACGTAAGGGTATGAGAGATGTGTGGAAATAAAAAGAGCGTGGTTGAGAGAGCAGAAAAGGGTGTTTTGAAGTGGTTTGGGCACATGGAGAGAATGAGTGAGGAAAGATTGACCAAGAGGATATATGTGTCGGAGGTGGAGGGAACGAGGAGAAGAGGGAGGCCAAATTGGAGGTGGAAAGATGGAGTGAAAAAGATTTTGTGTGATCGGGGCCTGAACATGCAGGAGGGTGAAAGGAGGGCAAGGAATAGAGTGAATTGGAGCGATGTGGTATACCGGGGCTGACGTGCTGTCAGTGGATTGAATCAAGGCATGTGAAGCGTCTGGTGTAAACCATGGAAAGCTGTGTAGGTATGTATATTTGCGTGTGTGGACGTATGTATATACATGTGTATGGGGGGGGGGTTGGGCCATTTCTTTCGTCTGTTTCCTTGCGCTACCTCGCAAACGCGGGAGACAGCGACAAAGTATAAAAAAAAAAGAAAAAAAAAAAATTATATATATATATATATATATATATATATATATATATATATATATATATATATATATATATATATATATATATATATATATATATATATATATATATATATATATTCATATATATATATATATATATATATATATATATATATATATATATATATATATATATATATATATATTATCCCTGGGGGTAGGGGAGAAAGAAGACTTCCCACGCATTCCTCACGTGTCGTAGAAGGCGACTAGAGGGGACTGGAGCGGGGCGCCAGAAACACTCCCCTTCTTGCATTTCAACTTTCTAAAATGGGAAACAGAAGAAGGAGTCACGCGGGGAGTGCTCATCCTCCTCGAAGGCTCAGATTGGGAAGTCTAAATGTATGTGGATGTAAGGAAGATGCGAAAAAAGGAGAGATAGGTAGTATGTTTGAGGAAAGGAACCTGGATGTTTTGGCTCTGAGTGAAGCGAAGCTCAAGGGTAAAGTAGAAGAGTGATTTAGGAATGTCTTGGGAATAAAGTCAGGGGTTAGTGAGAGGACGAGAGCAAGGGAAGGAGTAGCACTACTCCTGAAACAGGATTTCTGGGAGTATGTGATAGAATGTTAGAAAGTAAATTCTAGATTGATATGTGTAAAACTGAAAGTTGATGGAGAGAGATGGGTGATTATTTGTGCATATGCACCTGGGCATGAAAAGAAAGATCATGAGAGGCAAGTGTTTTGGGAGCAGCTGAATGAGTGTGTTAGTGGTATTGATGCACAAGACAGGGTTATAGTGATGGTTGATTTGAAAGCAAAGGTGAGTAATGTGGCAGTTTAGGGAATAATTGGTATTCATGGGGTGTTCAGTGTTGTAAATGGAAATGGTGAAGAGCTTGTAGATTTACGTGCTGAGAAAGGACTGGTGATTGGGAATACCTCGTTTAAAAATCGAGATATACATAAGTATACGTATATAAGTAGGAGAGATGGCCAGAGAGCGTTATTGGATTATATGTTAATTGACAGGCACGCGAAAGAGAGACTTTTCGATGCTAATGTGCTGAGAGGTGCAATTGGAGAGATGTCTGATCATTATCTTGTGGAGACGAAGGTGAAGATTTGTATTGGTTTTCAGAAAGAAGAGAGAATGTTGGGGTGAAGACGGTGGTGAGAGTAAGTGAGCTTGGGAAGGAGACTTGCGTGAGGAAGTAATAGGAGTGACTGAGTACAGAATGGAAAAAGGTGAGAACACAGGAGGTAAGGAGAGTGGGGGAGGAATGGGATGTATTTAGGGAAGCAGTGATGGCCTACGCAAAAGATGCTTGTGGCATGAGAAGCGTGGGAAGTGGTTTGATTAGAAAGGGTAGTGAGTGATCGGATGAAGAAGTAAGATTATTAGTGAAAGAGAAGAGGGAGGCATTTGGACGATTTTTGGAGGGAAAAAATGGAAATGAGTGGGAGATGTATAAAAGAAAGAGGCAGGAGGTCAAGAGAAAGGTGCAAGAGGTGAAAAAGAGGGCAAATGGGAGTTGGGGTGAGAGAGTATCATTACATTTTAGGGAAAATAAAAAGATGTTTTGGAAGGAGGTAAATAAATTGCGTAAGACAAGGGAGCAAATGGGAACTTCAGTGAACGGAGGCTAGTGGGGAGGTGATAACAAGTATTGCTGATGTGAGAAGGAGATGGAGTGAGTATTTTGAAGAATTGTTGAATGTTTTTGATGATAGATTGTCAGATACAGGGTGTTTGGTCGAAGTGGTGTGCAAAGTGAGAGGGTTAGGGAAAATGATTTGGTAAACAGAGAGAAGGTAGTAAAAGCTCTGCGGAAGATGAAAGCCGGCAAGACAGTAGGTTTGGATGGTATTGCAGTGGAATTTATTAATAAAGGGGGTGACTGTATTGTTGACTGGTTGGTAAGGTTATTTAATGTATGTATGATTCATGGTGAGGTTCCTGAGGATTGGCGGAATGCTTGCATAGTGTCATTGTACAAAGGCAAAGTGGATAAGAGTGAGTCCTCAAATTACAGAGGTATAAGTTTGTTGAGTATTCCTGGTAAATTGTATGGGAGGGTATTGATTGAGAGGTTGAAGGCATGTACAGAGCATCAGATTGGGGAAGAGCAGTGTGGTTTCAGAAGTGGTGGAGGATGTGTGGATCAGGTGTTTGCTTTGAAGAATGTATGTGAGAAATACTTAAAAAAGCAAATGGATTTGTATGTAGCATTTATGGATTTGGAGAAGACATATGATAGAGTTGATAGAGATGTTCTGTGGAAGGTACTAAGAGTATATGGTGTGGGAGGCAAGTTGTTAGAAGCAGTGAAAAGTTTTTATCGAGGATGTAAGGCATGTGTACGTGTAGGAAGAGAGGAAAGTGATTGGTTCTCAGTGAATGTAGGTTTGCGGCAGGGGTTGTCATGTCTCCATGGTTGTTTAATTTGTTAATGGATGAGGTTGTTAGGGAGGTAGAATGCAAGAGTTATGGAAAGAGGGGCAAATATGCAGTCTTTTGGGGATGAGACAGCTTTGGAAGTGAGTCAGTTGTTGTTCGCTGATGGTACAGCGCTGGTGGCTGATTCATGTGAGAAAGTGCAGAAGCTGGGGACTGAGTTTGGTAAAGTGTGTGAAAGAAGAGAGTTAAGTGTAAATGTGAATAAGAGCAAGGTTATTAGGTACGGTCGGGTTGAGGGTCAAATCAATTGGGAGGTAAGTTTGAATG
Organism: Panulirus ornatus; assembly: GCF_036320965.1. NCBI lineage: Eukaryota > Metazoa > Arthropoda > Malacostraca > Decapoda > Palinuridae > Panulirus > Panulirus ornatus. Next base: position 26,651,597 of record NC_092227.1, read on the forward strand.
GAGAAACACTGGTGGAAGTAAAGTGTTTTAGATATCTGGCAGCTGATCTAGCAGGGGATGGAACCATGTAAGAGGAAGTGAATCATAGGGTGGGGGAGGGTGCGAAAGTCCTTGGAGCCTTGAAGAATGTTTGGAAGTCGAGAACGTTATTTCGGGAAGTAAAAATGGGCATGTTTGAAGGAATAGTGGTTCCAACAATGTTGTATGGTTGCGAGGCGTGGGCTATGGATAGAGTTGTGCTCAGGAGGGTGGATGTGCTAGAAATGAGATGTTTGAGGACAATGTGTGGTGTGAGGTGGTTTGATCGAGTAAGTAATGTAAGGGTTAGAGAGATGTGTGGAAATAAAAAGGATGTGGTTGAGAGAGCAGAAGAGGGTGTTTTGAAATGGTTTGGTCACATGGATAGAATGAGTGAGGGAAGATTGACCAAGAGGATATATATGTCAGAGGTGGAGGGAACGAGGCGAAGTGGGAGACCAAATTGGAGGTGGACAGATGGAGTGAAAAAGATCTTGAGTGATCGTGACCTGAACATGCAGGAGGGTGAAAGGCGTGCAAGGAATAGAGCGAATTGGAACGATGTGATATACCGGTGTCGACGGGCTGTCAGGTGATTGAACCAGGGCATGTGAAGCGTCTGGGGTAAACCATGGAAAGTTTTGTGGGGCCTGGATGTGGAAAGGGAGCTGTGGTTTCGGTGCATTATTACATGACAGCTAGAGACTGAGTGTGAACGAATCGGGCCTTCGTTGTCTTTTCCTAGCGCCACCTCGGACACATGAGGGGGGAGTGGGTTGTTATTCCATGTGTGGCGAGGTGGCGATGGGAACAGATAAAGGCAGACAGTATGAATTATGTACATGTGTATATATGTATATGTCTGTTTGTGTATATATATGTGTACATTGAGATGTATAGGTATGTATATTTGCGTGTGTGGACGTGTATGTATATACATGTGTATATGGGCGCGTTGGGCCATTCTTTCGTCTGTTTCCTTGCGCTACCTCGCTAACGCGGGAGAGAGCGGCAAAGCAAAAAGAAAAAAAAACATATATACATATATATATATATATATATATATATATATATATATATATATATATATATATATATATATATATATATATATCCTCTTTGCCATCCTTTTTTCGCACATTCTCTCAATATGTCCAGCCATATACATTTCATATTGACTTTTACTTTTCTGCATAAGTCTTTACCTTGAGGTTCTATCGGCAAATTTACATAACTTACTCTATCGCGTTGGTTTTTGATCTCTGGGTTTCTTATGAACTATTTTCTTATGACAACAGGCACTTGTTTGTTTCACCGTTTCACCGCCCTGACTTCATTTTGGAAATGGACCGTTACTATACATCGGCGTATATATCTTCCCTCTGCTGTGAAGCATCTTAATCAACTTTGTGTCCTGGTCCAGAAGGCCCATACTGTCCATTTCATAGAGTGTGGTGCTAGTGTTTTTTTGTTTTTTTTTCTACACAAATGCTGTATCCTACATGAATATTCACCCATCAGAAATGGCTGCGCCATTATCTCGCAGAAAAGATAACTCGCTCCTAAATGAATATTGCAATTCTTACAGTGAAACTGTGTTATTGTTAGAGCTATAATACCTCGTCGCTCACACTTGAATACAGTGTACAAATTGCCTTTGTTCTCGAGTTCTTAATTTTCTTTGGACCTGAAAGTAAACAAAAGTGATGAAGACTCCGGGCTTGACATTAATACTGATGTGCTGATGTGCAACAAATTTCAGTCTAAGGCTGGTGACGCAACATTCTTTAACATTAGATTATTTCCAGCTGCATATTAATGAATTCTAATTGAACTAAATTTTGATGACAGATATCATTAGTTAGCAAAAAAGGTGACTAACCATGTTCTCCACTTATACCTTTTCACATCAAGATTTTGAGGGTAATTATGAATAAAGCAGATAATGCTTTTTTGATTATGGCCCAAGGGAAAAAGTCAAAATCCTGGATCTTTCAACCACATAAACACACCCACACAAAACACCCACCCATCCACACACACACACACACACACACACACACACACACACACACACGCACACAGACACAGACACAGACAGACAGAGAGACACACACACACAGACACACACACACACACACACACACACACACACACACACACACACACACACATACAGAATGCCTTGTACAGAGTACCTTGTCAAAATTGTAATATCTTTATGTTCGGCAGACTGGTAAGGATCTTTATATAAGACTTAAGCAACATAGATATAGTATGAAAAACAGAACAAGAAACAAATGCTTTGTTTAATCATGTTAAACATTATAGCCATTGTATCAACTGGAGCAATGCTAATTCAGATATTAACTCAAACTCCGTTACCACGAAAAATATCATTGGATCTTCTGTCATTAAATACACAAAGAATTGTAACATCAATATCAGCGAATATACAAATTGGATAGCTTTGTTCTAGACAATATTTGTAAACTGTTCCCTTTCTTGGCAATATGATGAAAATCTTATGACAGGCATGATGCCTGACTCGAACACACCAACCAGGAATCCAGCACCCGGTAAAGCTTGTTTACTAAAGGCGTCCTGGCGAAGTCTCTTCCTAGTACATCAACTAACCGTTCTATGTCTTCTATCTTATTATTGTATCTCCCCTGATGATGTGATCAATACACGAAAGTGCACTTGGGAACTTATCTTATTCCTTTTTCCTGTAGTTTTATCCGTATACTAGATCACGTGCATCACTGGTGCCTCTTTCAACATAGATACCACACTGCTCTTCCACTACTTTTCTACAAGCTCGCTTGGTCTTTCCCCCTTCGTCACTGCTTACTCCAAATAGTTAATCAGGCCCACAAACTAAAGTTATGATTTCAGTTCCTTAAGAGATGCTTCGATGAATAAGTGCTTCCAGGATCTATCCTGCCCCAATGGTTATTGATTTTGTCTTTCAACCTTTTGATGATTTTTGAAACTGCATTTTGAAGAAACACAATGTAGTAAAGAAGATTTGAGTTGTAGGAAGCCTTTCGCATTTCAGGAGAGAAGAAAGCGAGTTATCTTTTTTGTCTGTCACTCGGCTATAACTACACAATGGAAGAATCTTATGTTGGATTATCGCTATAACAGGTTAATAAAGTGAGCGGAATAGTCTTCAAAGGAAACTGAACTCGAAGTTAGACCATCTCATTGAAATCAGTGATTGGACTAAGAACACAAAACCTTTTCTTTTTGTGTGACGAACTTTTCCAATAAACAACTTGACAAGGATTCATTTTGTACCCAAGGCTATGGATTAAGTTTTGTTTGCTCTAACAATGAAATTAAATGAGTTGATACCGCAAGATCATTTTGAAATTTGGAAAAGTATGTTAGATTATCAAATGATGAAGTTAACATTTGTAAAGAGTTAAGGTACGCCAGTATGTCAATACCAGTTGTTCCAAATTGTCCAGAAAGATTTATCAGATCTATTGACAGTGAGATAAGATATTATGATACACATATTCTAAAGCAGATAAATCTAACACACTTGTGATTATGGACATAGTTGATTATATTTATGAAAAATGAATGATGTTTTATATGATGATACAACCAACTCTGAACTCAATAGAAATCCCCTAGAAGCAGTTAGTTCTAACTTTGATAAATCACTGAAGTTGTTGAACGGTAATGATTCTCTGATCAAAAGATCTTCATCATTGTCCCCTTCATTGCCATATATGTATGGACTTATCAAAACACATAAGCCAAACTTTTCAACAAGACCCATAGTGAGTCCATTGGGCTCCATCACATATAAATAACACAAGGTTACACAGAATTAGGTACCTGAGGTATTAGACATGTTTTTAGGTAGATTTTGGTCGCTGATTCTAAATATGCCACCGGTTTTTCTCTGAGCTCTGGTAATCGAGATATGATATACCCCTATTTGCTATGCATACAACCGACCAAGCACAAGGATTGATAACTACAAAACTATTATTTGTTGCCTTTTTGAAATAAGAAATGGTTTTATACAAGTAGAATTTGCTTATAATTGAATTACATCCATAGAATTAGATAATGGTAAAACAAGCATAGAAAGTTATGCATATCATTGATACGATGTTCATTTGCTCAGACATCTCACGTTTCACAGACTTCTTGCGGTGAGCTGCCCCAGGACAATCACGTTGAATGGTCCAGCAGCAATCCACCATCATTAGGGTATTCCAGTGTCCCCGGTATCTTTCTTCCATGGTTCTTAGAGCTTGGTGGAATCGTTCACCCTGTTCCCCACTTAGGTCAGCATGGTTGATTGTGAAACGATCCAAGTGGGTGTGAAGGTAATGAATGCACTTTGATGTTCATTTTACAGCCAAGTTGACGGAAAGAATAGAGCATGTTCCCCACTAGTTCAGAGTAGTATCTGCTTTATGGTTCCCAAGAAAACCCTTTAAAACCAGAGTGAATGAAGACCATGCTTTTGCCTCAACATTGCTCGCTGAATCTTGGAAATGTGGGCGAGTTCCCTGATTTGCGGCCCGTCGATAATACCTGCCTTCAGCTTCTTCGTGTTCAGCGCTGGAAATTTTCTGCATATGTAGTCAAAGCAGCCACCTTCTTTGTTCACAGCCTTCACAAACTGTTTCATTAAACCTCCTTTGATGTGCAGTGGTGGTGAAATGATCTTATCTCTGTCAACCAAGGGTTCTGTGAATACATTAATTTCTCCAACAACCATTTTTTTTCTCAAAGGCCATTATTTTCTCACTCATTGCTCATCATCAGCTCTACTATTCCAGAGACAGATAAAGGTGGGATAATTGGTGTATCCACTCTGCTGACCAAAGAGAAAAATCACCATCTTAAGATCCACACAGATCAGCCACTGGTGATCTTGGTGCGACTGTTTCCTGATGTTCAGTCATCTTAGTTGAGTGACCAATTGGGATTGATCCTATTTGTTGCCATTGCATAGAACTATCTTTGCTCATGAGAAGTACATTTATTGATAAGTGCATTATCTCAAAAGCAATAGTTGCTAGAAGGAAATGAAGGTCATATTCAGTGGAGTGAATATACCTAGAATCATGTCTAAATTCTGAGGCACCAAAAATGGTTAGTTTCTTTATTGAGCCAATCAGTGAGTATGATATCAACTCCTAATATGATGAGCAATGTAGATCTATTGGACAAGCATAATGATATCCATGTTGATTTTGACTTCAATGTGGGAAGTTTTGGTGCTTCACCCTTATTCATAAAAATTCCAGTTGATGAACTCTTAGAACATTTGGTTGATATCATGGATAATATTCACTTTCTTGTTTCAAGTTTTGTGTTTACTGAATTGATAAAATTGTGTATACAAGTTTGTGCATCTAAATTCAAGGAAGAATGATATGCTCAGAAATTTGGTATGGCGATGGGTAACCCTCTTTCACCTGTATTAAGTAATCTTTACATTGAATTCTTTGAAACAAAATTACAAAGGGATGTTTCACCCTCGAAGGCAGTTTGGTTTAGGTATTTGAATGATGTTTTTTTGTGCTTGGCCAACAAACGAAAATTAACGAACATTTCTCCCTATACTAAAGAATTTAGTACCATCTATCAACTTTACCATGCAAGTGGAAAATGATTATATGTAACCACTCTTAGATTACGTAATCCATAGGGATAGAAGCATGATTAAGTTTAGCATATACAAAAAGACCACCAATATTTGTTCATATATTCATTAATACTCAGCTCAGTATGACAGAGATAAATTATCATCATTTCAGTCGATGTTCCTTAGGGCATTACGCATATGCAGTCCGAGACTTATTAATGAGTTAAAGAAGATTCATTCTATTGGATTCAAGTTAAAGTATCCTAGACCTTTCACTGATAAATCCCTTAAGCTAGCAAAGAAATCATTTTATGGAGTTAAATCCAAACCTTACTTTGATAACAAAAATCTTTTAGTTCACCCCTACATTGATGATTTTTACATTACTTCCCAGGTTGCTTAAATACTTTAATGCAACTGAACCTTCAGCAATAACAATACTATATAGAGTATGTTAATCAAAAATCACCAGAAAATTCTGTGGTCTGTGTTTACAGAATACCTTGTCAAAATTGTAACGTTTTATTTTGGGCAGACTGGTAAGAATCTAATGTTACACTTAAGCAACATGATTATAATACAAGAACGGGACAAGAATTAAATGCTTTGTTTATTCGTGTTAAAAATTACGACAATTGTACTGACTGGGGTAATGCCAGTTCAGTAATTCACTGTATCTCCATTAAATACACAAAGAATTGTACATCGATGTTAATGAAGGTTCGTAAAAATTGGATAGCATTGTTGTAGGCAGATTTGTAAGGAGTTATCTTTCTTGTCCACAAAATAAAAATTTCATGGCAGGCTTGTTGCCAAACCCAAACACACCAACCCAAACACAACCATCCAGTAACGCTTGTTTACGAATGGCCTCTTAGTTACGTCTCTTCCTTATAACGTTAGAGAATGGAAATGACCTCGGTGGTAGAGATCCTCAGGTAGTAGCCGTCACTTCACAGGGAGAGAAATTAGCAAAGAAAGATCAAGTGGGGTCAGTTGGGGATAACTCAGGCAGTATAAGTAGCGGGTTAGCACAGCGACAGGTCAACTCTCAGGTAACTTTTAAGGCCAAGGCTGGTAGAGTCCAGTGCTGGAAGGTTGAGAGTAACAAGGCGAACCCAAAACAGATGGAGAACCGTCTCTCTCCCTCTGCACACGCACACATTAACAATGGTAATACAAACAAGCATGCCGACGGTAAAAAAGATGCAAATTCAGTCAAGAAATCAACATCAAGGAAAATAAGTTTAATATACATAAATGCCCGGAGCATCATTATGAAACGCGATGAACTTATATGCAGTTACTGAAAATCCGAACATTATTGCATATTCAGAAACTTGGGTAAATTCTATGAATAAACACTTAATCGCCGAGTCAGCAATACCCGGATACAAACTATTTACGAAACATCGCTTGTGCAGGGTGGGTGATGGAATGTGATCTACGATGATGATAATCTAAGTGCTAATAATATATGCAAAGTAGACACACACACTTACGACTCTCTTTATAGTGACATTACCGACAAATTCAAAAGTAAACTACGTCTGGGCGTATGGCGCTGCTCGTCGGCTACCGTGGCGAAGGAGCTTTGTTCTCTGTCTTTTAGCCTGCTACTGCAGAATTTCACCTGTGTGGTTTTGACCATTTTCACTATGAATGTCTAGTGGATCTTTTGAACCATGTGCAATGACGAACTGTTGGTGCTGTGGTATGTGATTGTTATTTTTTCAATGGTGACTGCCGCCACGAATGTAAACATCCAATATGGCCGCGCTGCTCTCCTTGCCCTACTCCCGCCAGTGAACACCCCTCCGCCCTCTTCGATTGTTAACAATCTAAAGCGGCTGAAAGTGTACGTGAACCGTGGTGATATACATGAAATAATAAGTACACATTACCGTTATCGTAGGCGAGGTAGACGCGGCGGAATCCGGGTGTGCCTGAAGAGGAGGGGCATACGAACACCGCTATCCACCGTAATTTTCGGTGATACAAGGTCTATTTGAAAGAAGATTGATACACTGTATGCAAATTTGAAACACCTACGTGAATACATGGATAGTGCAGTAATTTATCTTACGTAAACTTGGATACAAGACCGGGATGCTGATAGCACAGTGAGCATAGATTGTCTTAAGCTTCAAAGATCAGAGAGGAGAGGTATTGTCAAGGAACGAGGTGGAGTAACTGTTTATATAAGACAAATAGTGTACACACCCAGGTAACAGTAAAAGAACCCGACTGTGATAAAGACATTGAATTCCTAGTGATATCGTGTTTACATTTTCACCTTTCCCGGGAATTTAGCAAGGTTATTTTTATCTCTGTGTACATCCCCCCAGGTGCGGACGAATCGGAAGCAATTAGACTTTTGGAAAACTGTGACGAAATATGAAAATGGATGCCCGGAGAACGTCATGATAATTTCAAGTGATTTTAACAAATGTAACTTTCAAGACAATGTTCCAACATGCGAGCAAACAGTGAAGTGCGTTGCCAGAGGAAACAATATTCTCCATAAGATGTATTGCAATGTATAAAACCGCTATCGTGTTTTGTAAAGATCCCCCTCTCGGAAATGATCACAGCATGCTGTTCTTTGTACCAACCTACGTATATACAAGTGCTGAATAAAGGAAAATGTAAAAAGGTAGCAATTAGATAATGGGATGCTGAGAGTAGCCTACAGCTACAGAGATGCTTCTAGTGCACTAAATGGCCAGTTCTGCGAGATAGAGTAAATCTTAAAATAAACTTGGACATCTTTAATTCTTATTTTCATTTGTGTATTGATAGGATAGTGCCACGTAAAGAAATAACTTTCCATCCCAACAACAAACCTTGTGTAAACAAAGAATGGAAAAAATATGCTTAATGAAAAATGCAGAATCATAGAAAATGGAGATCGTGCTCAGTTAAAACTAATACAAAAACAATTAAACAAGAAAATATTGGATTCAAAAAGAGCTTACAAGGAAAAGGATGAGGGGTTATTTAGAACACATTGTGTGAAAGATGCGTGGAAAGGATTGGAAACACTATGTGGTTATGATAAAAAACTGAACGTGCCTGATTCAGAAAACATTGATACATATGTAAATAATATTTTCATTTTTAACAAGATTTGAAAGAAATGATTTTCGTGAAGAGTGCAGTAATGTTATATTAGTTATTTGAGAAAGAAATGAGGAAAGACTCGTGATATTGTGCGAATATGTATTGCAGTCCCTGAAGCGTATTAGGCCTGGAAAGGCCACGGGACCAGACGGTGTGCCAGCCAAGGAACTAAAGTGTTCTGCTGACAACTTGCACCCATACTTCAGCAACTGTTTCAGAACTCACTAGATCAAGGGTCAATAGTGCCTGACATATGGAAATTGTCAGAAATAAAGCCAATTACCAAAATCTCATTTCCTGAAGTGTTCAACGATTTTAGACTATTGTTTTAACGTCAAATGTTAGAAAATGTCTTGAAGACATAATGAGAAACTATTTGTGTAATAGCATAGATAATTCAAGAGATCCACTGCAGTTTGCGTAATGTGAAAATATGAATGTGCAGAATGTAAGTTTGACTTTTATGAATGAGAATAGCAAATATTTAGACAGACATAACTCACAAGCAAAAATCTTATACATTGATTTTAGCTCTGCCTTTAATAGATCCAGCCATATAATTTGTTAAATGAATTACTAGTGATGGATGTAAACTGTAACTTACTGAAATGGATCTTCAGCCTTTTAACACAGAGGCCACAGTGTACCATGATAGATAACGCCAAGTCCAACATATTTTTTACCAATGCAGGTGCACCCCAGGTATGCGCCATGTCCCCCACTTTGTTCAGTTTGTATACTTATGATTATAGAAGTATTCTTAGCAACTGCACTTTTTTAGAATATTCTGATGATACAGTATTCATGGGAAAATTGTAAATGATGATTATAATGATTATATTGCACTGGTTAGCTGGTTTGTTGAATGGTTAAAACAAATTGTCTGTACTTGAATGTAAAGAATACTAAAGAGATGATAATAGGTTTAGGACAAACAACTACATGTACCAGGCTTAATTACAACTGAAGATGAAAATGAAGAAAGAGTGAGTCAGTACAAGTATCTAGGTTTTATCATAGATGATCGGTTAAAAGGTGGTGCAAAGACTGATATAGTGTATAAGAAATGTAATCAAAGATTGCACTTTGCATGTATCTTAAATAGTCTACATATGGACAACACAATAATTAATCGTTTTTATAGGTCAATTATAGTTTTATGTTTTTCAATGACCGCCTGGCATGGTACCCTAAACTGCAAAGATGAAAATAAACTTGGGAAAATTGCTAAGAAAGCTGGGAAATTGAGTGCAAACACTATAGCATTAGATATGCTGTATCAGGAATGTGTAATGAAGCAGGTGGAGAAGATCATGCAAGATGCAGCCCGTCATCCTCTACACCAATACCATGTATTTCTAAGGTCAGGAAGAAGATTGTCTCTGCCTGTACAACGCACCGATAGATTCAGGAAATCATCTGCGCCAAAAAAAAAAAAAATCTACTGTTTAACCATCTAAAGACGCCGTAACTCCTCTGTGACATAGCTTCTTAGTGCAGTAGATGATTCTTTATGTGATATTTTGTGTGGTATTTTAAGATAATATTCTTTAATTTTGATTTATAATCATCAGACGTTTTAACCTTGTCCAAATAGTTGTTTAATTTGTTTATGGATGGGGTTGTTAGGGGGGTGAATGCCAAAGTTATGGAAAGAGGGGCAAGTATGCAGTAGTTGTGGATGAGAGAGCTTGGGAAGTGAGTCAGTTGTTGTTCGCTGATGATACAGCGCGGGTGGCTGACTCATGTAAGAAACTGCAGAAGCTGGTGACTGAGTTTGGCAAAGTGTGTGAAAGAAGAAAGTTAAAAAGTAAATGTGAATAAGAGCAAGGTTATTAGGTACAGTAGGGTTGAGGGTCAAGTCAATTGGGAGGTAAGTTTGAATGGAGAAAAACTGGAGGAAGTTAAGTGTTTTAGATATATGGGAGTGGATCTGGCAGCGGATGGAACCATGGAAGCGGAAGTGAATCATAGGGTGGGGAAGGGGGCGAAAATTCTGGGAGCGTTGAAGAATGTTTGGAAATCGAGAACATTATCTCGGAAAGCAAAAATGGGTATGTTTGAAGGAATAGTGGTTCCAACAATGTTGTATGGTTGCGAGGCGTGGGCTATGGATAGAGTTGTGCGCAGGAGGGTGGATGTGCTGGAAATGAGATGTTTCATGACAATATGTGGTGTGAGGTGGTTTGATCGAGTAAGTAATGTAAGGGTAAGAGAGATGTGTGGAAATAAAAAGAGCGTGGTTGAGAGAGCAGAAGAGGGTGCTTTGAAATTGTTTGGTCATATGGAGAGAATGAGTGAGGAAAGATTGACCAAGAGGATATATGCGTCAGTGGTGGAGGGAACGAGGAGAAGTGGGAGTCCAAATTGGAGGTGGAAAGATGGAGTGAAAAAGATTTTGAGTGATCGGGGCCTGAACATGCAAGAGGGTGAAAGGCGGGCAAGGAGTAGAGTGAATTGGAACGATATGGTATGCCGGGGTCGACGTGCTGTCAATGGATTGAACCAGGGCATGTGGAAAGTTCTGTAGGGCCTGGATGTGGAAAGGGAGCTGTGGTTTCGGTGAATTATTACATGACAGCTAGAGACTGAGTGTGAACGAATGGGGCCTTTGGTGTATTTTCCTAGCGCTCCCTCGCACACATGAGGGGGAAGGGTGTTGTTGTTCCATGTGTGGCGAGGTGGCGATGGGAACAAACAAAGGCAGACAGTATGAATTATGTACTTGTGTATATATGTATATGTCTGTGTGTGTATATATATGTGTACATTGCGATGTATAGGTATGTATATTTACGTGTGTGGACGTGTATGTATATACATGTGTATGTGGGCGGGTTGGGGCATTCTTTCGTCTGTTTCCTTGCGCTACCTCGCTATCGCGGGAGACAGCGACAAGGCAAAATAGAATATAAATAAATAAATATACATATATATACATATATATATATATATATATATATATATATATATATATATATATATATATATATATATATATATATATATATATATATATATTATCCCTGGGGATAGGGGAGAAAGAATACTTCCCACGTATTCCCTGCGTGTCGTAGAAGGCGACTAAAAGGGAAGGGAGCGGGGGGCTGGAAATCCCCCCCTCTCGTTTTTTTTTTTTAATTTTTCCAAAAGAAGGAACAGAGAAGAGGGCCAGGTGAGGATATTCCCTCAAAGGCCCAGTCCTCTGTTCTTAACGCTACCTCGCTATCGCGGGAAATGGCGAATAGTATAAAAAAAAAAAAAAATATATATATATATATATGTATATATATATATATATATATATATATATATATATATATAATATATATATATATATATATATATATATATATATATATATATATATATTTATATATATATATATATATATATATACATATATATATATATATATATATATATATATATATATATATATATATTTTTTGAGTGATCGGGGCCTGAACATGCAGGAGGGTGAAAGGCGGGCAAGGAATAGAGTGAATTGGATCGATGTGGTATACCGGAGTTGACGTGCTGTCAGTGGATTGAATCAGGGCATGTGAAGCGTCTGGGGTAAACCATGGAAAGTTGTGTGGGGCCTGGATGTGGAAAGGGAGCTGTGGTTTCGGGCATTATTGCATGACAGCTAGAGACTGAGTGTGAACGAATGGGGCCTTTTTTGTTTTTCCCAGCGCTACCTCGCACACATGAGGGGGGAGGGGGATGGTATTCCATGTGTGGCGAGGTGGCGATGGGAATGAATAAAGGCAGACAGTGTGAATTGTGTGCATGGGTATATATGTATGTGTCTGTGTGTGTATATATATGTGTACATTGATATGTATAGGTATGTATATTTGCGTGTGTGGACGTGTATGTATATACATGTGTATGGGGGTGGGTTGAGCGATTTCTTTCGTCTGTTTCCTTGCGCTACCTCGCAAACGCGGGAGACAGCGACAAAGCAAAATAATACAAAAATAATATATATATATATATATATATATATATATATATATATATATATATATATATATATATATATATATATATATACATATATATATATATATATATATATATATATATATATATATATATATATATGTATATATATATATATATATATATATATATATATAAATATATATTTATATATATATATATATATATATATATATATATATATATATATATATATATATATATATATATATATATATATAAATATATATATATATATATATATATATATATATATATATATATATATATATATATATATATATATATATATATATATATATATATCTATATATAATCATTATTCATTTTTTGCTTTGTCGCTGCCTCCCGCGTTTGCGAGGTAGCGCAAGGAAACAGACGAAAGAATGGCCCAACCCACCCCAATACACATGTATGTACATACACGTCCCCACACACAAATATACATACCCATACATCTTACTGTACTCATATATATACACACACAGACATACACATATATACACATGCACACAATTCACACTGTCTGCTTTTATTCATTCCCATCGCCACCTCGCCGCATTTGGAATAACATCCCCCTCCCCCTCACGTGTGCTAGGTAGCGCTAGGTAAAGACAACAAAGACTCCATTCGCTCACACTGAGTCTCTAGCTGTCATGCTATAATTTACGAAACCACAGCTCCCTTTCCACATCCAGGCCCCACAGAACTTTCCATGGTTTACCACAGACGCTTCACATGCCCTGATTCAATCCATTGACAGCATGTCGACCCCAGTATACCACATCGATCCAATTTACTCTATTCCTTGCCCGCCTTTCACCCTCCTGCATGTTCAGGCCCCAATCACTCAAAATCTTTTTCACTCCATCTTTCCACCTCCATTTGGTTTCCCACTTCTCCTCGTTCCATCCACCTCCGACACATATATCCTCTTAGTCATCTTTCCTCTCTCTGTGCCCAAACCATTTCAAAACACCCTCTTCTTCTTTCTCAACCACGCTCTTTTTATTTCCACACATCTCTCTTACCCTTACATTACTTACTCGATCAAACTACCTTACACCACATATTGTCCTCAAACATCTCATTTCCAGCATATCCTCCCTCCTGCGCGCAACTCTATCCATAGCCCACGCCTCGCAACCATACAACATTGTTGGAACCACTATTCCGTGAAACATACCCATTTTTGCTTTCCGAGATAATGTTCTCGACTTCCACACATTCTTTAAGGCCCCCAGGATTTTCGCCCCGTCCCCCATCCTATGATTCACCTACGCTTCCATGGTTCCATCTGCTGCCAGATCCACTCCCAGATATCTAAAACACTTTACTTCCTCCAGTTTTTCTGCATTCAAACTTACCTCCCAATTGACTTGACCCTCAACCCTACTGTACCTAATAACCTTGCTCTTATTCGCATTTACTCTTAACTTTCAACTTTCACACACTTTACTAATTTCGGTCACCAGCTTCTGCAGTCTCTCACATGAATCAGCCACCAGCGCTGTATCATCAGCGAACAACAACGGACTCACTTACCGAGCAAAAAGGTGTTTTTCATGAATGTACTGGAAAACTTGAGGTCCAGATAAACTTTTGGTCTGTCAAGACTTTATTGTGGCGGATGAACCACTACCTACCTTCATGTATCCAAGATATGGTTGTACTTTGTGTAGTGAAGACAATTGAGAAACATCATTAGCAAATATTCCAGTATCATGATGAGAGAAGAAGTGGACCAGGCAGTATGATACAGTGGTTACTTGATGAAAACTACTATTGACGTTTGTGTAAATAAATTATACATTTCCCTTTTCCATAGCCAGAGGTTGTACCATTATGTGACATTCATTTTTCATTTCATTTTCCAACTAGAAGAGGATGTTGAGGTGAAGAGAGTAGTGAGAGTAGGTGAGCTTGAGAAGGAGACTTGTGTGAGGAAGTACCAGGAAAGACTGAGTACAGAATGGAAAAAGGTGAGAACAAAGAAGGTAAGTGGAGTGGGGGAGGAATGGGATGTATTAAGGGAAGCAGTGATTGCTTGCGCAAAAGATCTTGTGGCATGAGAAACGTGGGAGGTGAAGAGATTAGAAAGGGTAGTGAGTGGTGGGATGAAGAAGTAAGACTATTAGTGAAGGAGAAGAGAGAGGCATTTGGACGATTCTTGCAGGGAAATAATGCAAATGACTAGGTGATGTATAAAAGAAAGAGGCAGGAGGAGAAGAGGAAGGTGCAAGAGGTGAAAAAGAGGGCAAATGAGAGTTGCGGTGAGATAGTATCATTAAATTTTAGGGAGAATAAAAAGATGCTTAGGAAGGAGGTAAATAAAGTGCGTAAGACAAGGGAACAAATGGGAACTTCAGTGAAGGGGGCTAAAGGGGAGGCGATAACAAGTAGTGCTGATGTGAGAAGGAGATGGAGTTAGTATTTTGAAGGTTTGTTGAATGTGTTTGATGATAGAGTGGCAGGTATTGGGTGTTTTTGTCGAGGTTGTGTGCAAAGTGAGAGGGGTGGGGAAATTGATTTGGTAAACAGAGAAGAGGTAGTAAAAGGTTTTCGGAAGATGAAAGCCGGCTAGGCAGCGGGATTGGGTGGTATTGCAGTGGAAATTATTAAAAAAGGTTGTGACTGTATTGATGACTAGTTGTTAAGGTTATATAATGTATGTATGATTCATGGTGAGGTGGCTGAGGATTGGCGGAATGCTTGCATAGTGCCACTGTACAAAGGCAAAGTGGACAAACGTGAGTCCTTAAATCACAAAAGTTTGTTCAGTAAATTATATGGGAGGGTAGTGATTGAGAAGGTGAAGAGCATCACATTGGGGAAGAGAGGTGTTGTTTTTAGAATTGTAGAGGATGTGTGGATCAGGTGTTTGCTTTGAAGAATGTATGTGTGAAATTCTTAAAAAAGCAAATGGATCTATGTAGCATTTACGGATCTGGAGAAGGTACATGATAGAGTTGATAGAGATGCTCTCTGGAAGGTAATAAGAATAAGAGTTGTGGGAGGCAGGTTGTTAGAAGCAGTGAAAAGTTTTTATCGAGGATGTAAGTCATGTGTACGTGTAGGAAAAGAGGAAAGTGATTGGTTTTCAGTGAATGTAGGTTTACGGCAGGGGTGTGTCTCCATGGTTGTTTAATTTGTTTATGGATGAGGTTGTTAGGAAGGTGAATGCAATAGTTTTGGAAAGAGGGGAAAATATGTAGTCTGTTGTGGATGAGAAATCTTTGGAAAGTGAGTCAGTTGTTGTTCGGTGATGATACAGCGCTGGTGGCTGATTCATGTGAGAAACTGCAGAAGCTGGTAACTGAGTTTGCTAAAGTGCGTGAAAGAAGAAAGTTGAGATTAAATGTGAATAAAAGCCAGGTTATTAGGTACAGTAGGGTTGAGGGTCAAGTCAACTGGGAGGTAAGTATGAATGGAGAGAAACCGGAGGAAGTGAAGTGTTTTACATATCTGGGAATGGATTTGGCAGCGGATAGAACCATGGAAGCAGAAGTGAATCATAGGGTGGGGGAGGAGGCGAGAATTCTGTGGGCCTTGAAGAATGTGTGCAAGTCGGGAATATTATCTCGGAAAGCAAAAATGGGTATATTAGATGGAATAGTGGGTCCAACAATGTTGTGTGATTACGAGGCGTGGACTATAGATAAAGCTGTGCGCAGGAGGGTGGATGTGCTGGAAATGAGATGTTTGAGAACAATATGTGGTGTGAGGTGCTTTGATGGAGTAAGTAATAATAGGGTAAGACAGATGTGTGGGAATAAAAAGAGTGTGGTTGAGAGAGCAGAAGAAGGTGTTTTGAAATGGTTTGGTCATATGGAGAGAATGAGTGAGGAAAGATTGACAAAGAGGATATATTATTCTGATCTGGAGGGAACGAGGAGAAAGGGTGGACGAAATTGGAGGTGGAAAGATGTAGTGAAAAATATTGAATTAGAACGATGTGGTATACCGGGGTCGACGGGCTGTAAATGGATTCAACCAGTTCATGTGGAGCGTCTGGAGTAAACCATGGAAAGTTCTATAGTACCTGGATATGGAGAGGGAGCTGTGGTTTCGGTGCATTATTACATAACAGCTAGAGATTGAGTGTGAACGAATGGGGCCTTCTTTGTCTTTTCATAGCGCTACCTCGCACACATGAGAGGGGAGGGGGTTGTTATTTCACATGTGGCGAGGTGGCGATGAGAATGAATAAAGGCAGACAGTATGAATTTTGTACATATGTATATATGTATATGTCTGTGTGGTATATATATGTATACGTTGAGATGTATAGGGAAGTATATTTGTGTGTGTGGACGTGCATGTGTATCCCCGTGTATGTTGGTGGGTTGGGCCATTCTTTCGTCTGTTTCCTTGCGCTACGTCGGTAACGCAGGAAACAGCGACAAAGCTAAATAAAGTAAACATATAGCTATCTATCTATCTATCTATCTATATATATATATATATATATATATATATATATATATATATATATATATATATATATATCTTTTTTTTCTTTTTTTGCACACATATATATATATATATATATATATATATATATATATATATATATATATATATATATATATATATATATATATATATATATATATATAGGGTGGTGAGAGTAAGTGAGCTTGGGAAGGAGACTTGTGTGAGGAAGTACCAGGAGAGACTGAGTACAGAATGGAAAAAGGTGAGAACAATGGAAGTAAGGGGAGTGGGGGAGGAATGGGATGTATTTAGGGAATCAGTGATGGATTGCGCAAAAGATGCTTGTGGCATGAGAAGAGTGGGAGGTGGGTTGATTAGAAAGGCTAGTGAGTGGTGGGATGAAGAAGTAAGAGTATTAGTGAAAGAGAAGAGAGAGGCATTTGGACGATTTTTGCAGGGAAAAAAATTAAATTGAGTGGGAGATGTATAAAAGAAAAGACAGGAGGTCAAGAGAAAGGTGCAAGTGGTGAAAAAAAGGTCAAATGAGAGTTGGGGTGAGAGAGTATCATTAAATTTTAGGGAGAATAAAAAGATGTTCTCGAAGGAGGTAAATAAAGTGCGAAAGAGAAGGGAGCAAATGGGAACTTCAGTGAAGGGCGCAAATGGGGAGGTGATAACAAGTAGTGGTGATGCGAGAAGGAGATGCAGTGAGTATTTTGAAGGTTTGTTGAATGTGTTTGATGATAGAGTGGCAGATATAGGGTGTTTTGGTCGAGGTGGTGTGCAAAGTGAGAGGGTTAGGGAAGATGATTTGGTAAACAGAGAAGAGGTAGTAAAAGCTTTGCGGAAGATGAAAGCCGGCAAGGCAGCAGGTTTGGATGGTATTGCAGTGGAATTTATTAAAAAAGGAGGTGACTGTATTGTTGACTGGTTGGTAAGGTTATTTAATGTATATATGACTCATGGTGAGGTGCCTGAGGATTGGCGGAATGCGTGCAAAGTGCCATTGTACAAAGGCAAAGGGGATAAGAGTGAGTGCTCAAATTACAGAGGTATAAGTTTGTTGAGTATTCCTGGTAAATTATATGGGAGGATATTGATTGAGAGGGTGAAGGCATGTACAGAGCATCAGATTGGGGAAGAGCAGTGTGGCTTCAGAAGTGGTAGAGGATGTGTGGATCAGGTGTTTGCTTTGAAGAATGTATGTGAGAAATACTTAGAAAAGCAAATGGATTTGTATGTAGCATTTATGGATCTGGAGAAGGCATATGATAAAGTTGATAGAGATGCTCTGTGGAAGGTATTAAGAATATATGGTGTGGGACGCAAGTTGTTAGAAGCAGTGAAAAGTTTTTATCGAGGATGTAAGGCATGTGTACGTGTAGGAAGAGAGGAAAGTGATTGGTTCTCAGTGAATGTAGGTTTGCGGTAGGGGTGTGTGATGTCTCCATGGTTGTTTAATTTGTTTATGGATGGAGTTGTTAGGGAGGTGAATGCAAGAGTTTTTGAAAGAGGGGCAAGTATGAAGTCTGTTGGGGATGAGAGAGCTTGGGAAGTGAGTCAGTTGCTGTTCGCTGATGATACAGCGCTGGTGGCTCATTCATGTGAGAAACTGCAGAAGCTGGTGACTGAGTTTGGTAAAGTGTGTGAAAGAAGAAAGTTAAGAGTAAATGTGAATGAGAGCAAGGTTATTAGGTACAGTAGGGTTCAGGGTCAAGTCAATTGGGAGGTGAGCTTGAATGGAGAAAAACTGGAGGAAGTGAAGTGTTTTAGATATCTGGGAGTGGATCTGGCAGCGGATGGAACCATGGAAGCGGAAGTGGATCATAGGGTGGGGGAGGGGGCGAAAATTCTGGGAGCCTTGAAGAATGTGTGGAAGTAGAGAACATTATCTCGGAAAGCAAAAATGGGTATGTTTGAATTAATAGTGGTTCCAACAATGTTGTATGGTTGCGAGACGTGGGCTATGGATAGAGTTGTGCGCAGGAGGATGGATGTGCTGGAAATGAGATGTTTGAGGACAATATGTGGTGTGAGGTGGTTTCATCGAGTAAGTAACGGAAGGGTAAGAGAGATGTGTGGAAATAAAAAAAGCGTGGTTGAGAGAGCAGAAGAGGGTGTTTTGAAATGGTTCGGGCACATGGAGAGAATGAGTGAGGAAAGATTGACCAAGAGAATATATCTGTCGGAGGTGGAGGGAACGAGGAGAAGAGGGAGACCAAATTGTAGGTGGAAACATGGAGTGAAAAAGATTTTGTGTGATGGGGGCCTGAACATGCAGGAGGGTGAAGGGAGGGCAAGGAATAGAGTGAATTGGAGCGATGTGGTATACAGGGGTTGACGTGCTGCCAGTGGATTGAATCAAGGCATGTGAAGCGTCTGGGGTAAACCATGGAAAGCTGTGTAGGTATGTATATTTGCGTGTGTGGACGTATGTATATACATGTGTATGGGGGTGGGTTGGGCCATTTCTTTCGTCTGTTTCCTTGCGCTACCTCGCAAACGCGGGAAACAGCGACAAAGCAAAAAAAAAATATATATATATATATATATATATATATATATATATATATATATATATATATATATATATATATATCTATATATTTATTTAATATATATATATAATTTTTTTTTTTTTTTTTTTTATACTTTGTCGCTGTCTCCCGCGTTTGCGAGGTAGCGCAAGGAAACAGACGAAAGAAATGGCCCAACCCCCCCCATACACATGTACATACACACGTCCACACACGCAAATATACATACCTACACAGCTTTCCATGGTTTACCCCAGACGCTTCACATGCCTTGATTCAATCCACTGACAGCACGTCAACCCCTGTATACCACATCGCTCCAATTCACTCTATTCCTTGCCCTCCTTTCACCCTCCTGCATGTTCAGGCCCCGATCACACAAAATCTTTTTCACTCCATCTTTCCACCTCCAATTTGGTCTCCCTCTTCTCCTCGTTCCCTCCACCTCCGACACATATATCCTCTTGGTCAATCTTTCCTCACTCATTCTCTCCATGTGCCCAAACCATTTCAAAACACCCTCTTCTGCTCTCTCAACCACGCTCTTTTTATTTCCACACATCTCTCTTACCCTTACGTTACTTACTCGATCAAACCACCTCACACCACACATTGTCCTCAAACATCTCATTTCCAGCACATCCATCCTCCTGCGCACAACTCTATCCATAGCCCACGCCTCGCAACCATACAACATTGTTGGAACCACTATTCCTTCAAACATATTTATTTTATATATATTTAAATATATATATATATATATATATATATATATATATATATATATATATATATATATATATATATATATATGTATATATATATATATATATATATATATATATATATATATATTTATATATATATATATATATATATTTATATTTATTTATTTTATTTATTATACTTTGTCGCTGTCTCCCGCGTTTGCGAGGTAGCGCAAGGAAACAGACGAAAGAAATGGCCCAACCCCCCCCCCCCCATACACATGTATATACATACGTCCACACACGCAAATACACATACCTAGACAGCTTTCCATGGTTTACCCCAGACGCTTCACATGCCTTGATTCAATCCACTGACAGCACGTCAACCCCTGTATACCACATCGCTCCAATTCACTCTATTCCTTGCCCTCCTTTCACCCTCCTGCATGTTCAGGCCCCGATCACACAAAATCCTTTTCACTCCATCTTTCCACCTCCAATTTGGTCTCCCTCTTCTCCTCGTTCCCTCCACCTCCGACACATATATCCTCTTGGTCAATCTTTCCTCATCATTCTCTCCACATATTTTAAATATAATTAAATATTATATATATAATATAATTAAATAATATATTTATTATTATATTTATATATTATATTATTTATATTATATTTATATATATATTATAATTATTTATATTTATTTATTTTATTTATATACTTTTCCTGTCCCCGCGTTTCGGGTAGCGCAAGAAACACAAAATGCCCACCCCCCCCCCCTACACAGTATATACATACGTCCACACACCAAATATACATACTAACAGCTTCATGGTTACCCCGACGTTCCATGCTTGATCACCAGACAGCACTCAACCCCTTATACACATCGCTCCATTCACTCTATTCTTGCTCCTTCACCTCCTGCATTTCAGGCCCCGATCACACAAATCTTTTCACTCATCTTCACTCCATTTGTCTCCCTCTTCTCCTGTTCCTCACCTCGACATATATCCTCTTGGTCAATCTTTCCTCACTCATTCTCTCCATGTGCCCAAACCATTCAAAACACCCTCTTCTGCTCTCTCAACCACGCTCTTTTTATTTCCACACATCTCTCTTACCCTTACGTTACTTACTCGATCAAACCACCTCACACCACACATTGTCCTCAAACATCTCATTTCCAGCACATCCATCCTCCTGCGCACAACTCTATCCATAGCCCACGCCTCGCAACCATACAACATTGTTGGAACCACTATTCCTTCAAACATACCCATATTTGCTTTCCGAGATAATGTTCTCGACTTCCACACATTTTTCAAGGCTCCCAAAATTTTCGCCCCCTCACCCACCCTATGATCCACTTCCGCTTCCATGGTTCCATCCGCTGACAGATCCACTCCCAGATATCTAAAACACTTCACTTCCTCCAGTTTTTCTCCATTCAAACTCACCTCCCAATTGACTTGACCCTCAACCCTACTGTACCTAATAAACTTGCTCTTATTCACATTTACTCTTAACTTTCTTCTTCCACACACTTTACCAAACTCCGTCACCAGCTTCTGCAGTTTCTCACATGAATCCGCCACCAGCGCTGTATCATCAGCGAACAACAACTGACTCACTTCCCAAGCTCTCTCATCCCCAACAGACTTCATACTTGCCCCTCTTTCCAAGACTCTTGCATTTACCTCCCTAACAACCCCATCCATAAACAAATTAAACAACCATGGAGACATCACACACCCCTGTCGCAAACCTACATTCACTGAGAACCAATCACTTTCCTCTCTTCCTACACGTACACATGCCTTACATCCTCGATAAAAACTTTTCACTGCTTCTAACAACTTGCCTCCCACACCATATATTCTTAATACCTTCCACAGAGCATCTCTATCAACTCTATCATATGCCTTCTCCAGATCCATAAATGCTACATACAAATCCATTTGCTTTTCTAAGTATTTCTCACATACATTCTTCAAAGCAAACACCTGATCCACACATCCTCTACCACTTCTGAAACCACACTGCTCTTCCCCAATCTGATGCTCTGTACCTGCCTTCACCCTCTCAATCAATACCCTCCCATATAATTTACCAGGAATACTCAACAAACTTATACCTCTGTAATTTGAGCACTCACTCTTATCCTCTTTGCCTTTGTACAATGGCACTATGCACGCATTCCGCCAATCCTCAGGCACCTCACCATGAGTCATACATACATTAAATAACCTTACCAACCAGTCAACAATACAGTCACCCCCTCTTTTAATAAATTCCACTGCAATACCATCCAAACCTGCTGCCTTGCCGGCAGGGAGGTGGGCTGTTTAGAAAGGGAAGTGAGTGGTGGGATGAAGAAGTAAGAGTATTAGTGAAAGAGAAGAGAGAGGCATTTGGACGATTTTTGCAGGGAAAAAATGCAATTGAGTGGGAGAAGTATAAAAGAAAGAGACAGGAGGTCAAGAGAAAGGTGCAAGGGGTGAAAAAAAGGGCAAGTGAGAGTTGGGGTGAGAGAGTATCAGTAAATTTTAGGGAGAATAAAAAGATGTTCTGGAAGGAGGTAAATAAGGTGCGTAAGACAAGGGAGCAAATGGGAACTTCAGTGAAGAGCGTAAATGGGGAGGTGATAACAAGTAGTGGTGATGTGAGAAGGAGATGGAATGAGTATTTTGAAGGTTTGTTGAATGTGTCTGATGACAGAGTGGCAGATATAGGGTGTTTGGGTCGAGGTGGTGTGCAAAGTGAGAGGGTTAGGGAAAATGATTTGGTAAACAGAGAAGAGGATATATATATATATATATATATATATATATATATATATATATATATATATATATATGTATATATATATATATATATATATATATATATATATATATATATATAAATATATATATATATATATATATATATATATATATATATATATATATATATATATATATATATATATATGTATATATATATATATATATATATATATATATATTTTTTTTTTTTTTTTTTTTTATATAATTTGTCTCTGTCTCCCGCGTTTGCGAGGTAGCGCAAGGAAACAGACGAAAGAAATGGCCCAACCCTCCCCATACACATGTACATACACACGTCCACACACGCAAATATACATACCTACACAGCTTTCCATGGTTTACCCCGGACGCTTCACATGCCTTGATTCAATCCACTGACAGCACGTCAACCCCTGTATACCACATCGCTCCAACTCACTCTATTCCTTGCCCTCCTTTCACCCTCCTGCATGTTCAGGCCCCGATCACACAAAATCCTTTTCACTCCATCTTTCCACCTCCAATTTGGTCTCCTTCTTCTCCTCGTTCCCTCCACCTCCGACACATATATCCTCTTGGTCAATCTTTCCTCACTCATTCTCTCCATGTGCCCAAACCATTTCAAAACACCCTCTTCTGCTCTCTCAACCACGCTCTTTTTATTTCCACACATCTCTCTTACCCTTACGTTACTTACTCGATCAAACCACCTCACACCACACATTGTCCTCAAACATCTCATTTCCAGCACATCCATCCTCCTGCGCACAACTCTATCCATAGCCCACGCCTCGCAACCATACAACATTGTTGGAACTACTATTCCTTCAAACATACCCATTTTTGCTTTCCGGGATAATGTTCTCGACTTCCACACATTTTTCAAGGCTCCCAAAATTTTCGCCCCCTCCCCCACCCTATGATCCACTTCCGCTTCCATGGTTCCATCCGCTGACAGATCCACTCCCAGATATCTAAAACACTTCACTTCCTCCAGTTTTTCTCCATTCAAACTCACCTCCCAATTGACTTGACCCTCAACCCTACTGTACCTAATAACCTTGCTCTTATTCACATTTACTCTTAACTTTCTTCTTCCACACACTTTACCAAACTCCGTCACCAGCTTCTGCAGTTTCTCACATGAATCCGCCACCAGCGCTGTATCATCAGCGAACAACAACTGACTCACTTCCCAAGCTCTCTCATCCCCAACAGACCTCATACTTGCCCCTCTTTCCAAGACTCTTGCATTTACCTCCCTAACAACCCCATCCATAAACAAATTAAACAACCATGGAGACATCACACACCCCTGCCGTAAACCTACATTCACTGAGAACCAATCACTTTCCTCTCTTCCTACACGTACACATGCCTTACATCCTCGATAAAAACTTTTCACTGCTTCTAACAACTTGCCTCCCACACCATATATTCTTAATACCTTCCACAGAGCATCTCTATCAACTCTATCATATGCCTTCTCCAGATCCATAAATGCTACATACAAATCCATTTGCTTTTCTAAATATTTCTCACATACATTCTTCAAAGCAAACACCTGATCCACACATCCTCTCCCACTTCTGAAACCACACTGCTCTTCCCCAATCTGATGCTCTGTACATGCCTTCACCCTCTCAATCAATACCCTCCCATATAATTTACCAGAAATACTCAACAAACTTATACCTCTGTAATTTGAGCACTCACTCTTATCCCCTTTGCCTTTGTACAATGGCACTATGCACGCATTCCGCCAATCCTCAGGCACCTCACCATGAGTCATACATACATTAAATAACCTTACCCACCAGTCAACAATACAGTCACCCCCTTTTTTAATAAATTCCACTGCAATACCATCCAAACCTGCTGCCTTGCCGGCTTTCATCTTCCGCAAAGCTTTTACTACCTCTTCTCTGTTTACCAAATCATTTTCCCTAACCCTCTCACTTTGCACACCACCTCGACCCAAACACCCTATATCTGCCACTCTGTCATCAGACACATTCAACAAACCTTCAAAATACTCATTCCATCTCCTTCTCACATCACCACTACTTGTTATCACCTCCCCATTTACGCCCTTCACTGAAGTTCCCATTTGCTCCCTTGTCTTACGCACCCTATTTACCTCCTTCCAGAACATCTTTTTATTCTCCCTAAAATTTACTGATAGTCTCTCACCCCAACTCTCATTTGCCCTTTTTTTCACCTCTTGCACCTTTCTCTTGACCTCCTGTCTCTTTCTTTTATACTTCTCCCACTCAATTGCATTTTTTCCCTGCAAAAATCGTCCAAATGCCTCTCTCTTCTCTTTCACTAATACTCTTACTTCTTCATCCCACACTCACTACCCTTTCTAAACAGCCCACCTCCCACTCTTCTCATGCCACAAGCATCTTTTGCGCAATCCATCACTGATTCCCTAAATACATCCCATTCCTCCCCCACTCCCCTTACTTCCATTGTTCTCACCTTTTTCCATTCTGTACACAGTCTCTCCTGATACTTCTTCACACAGGTCTCCTTCCCAAGCTCACTTACTCTCACCACCTTCTTCACCCCAACATTCACTCTTCTTTTCTGAAAACCCATACTAATCTTCACCTTAGCCTCCACAAGATAATGATCAGACATCCCTCCAGTTGCACCTCTCAGGACATTGACATCCAAAAGTCTCTCTTTCGCACGCCTGTCAATTAACACGTAATCCAATAACGCTCTCTGGCCATCTCTCCTACTTACATAAGTATACTTATGTATATCTCGCTTTTTAAACCAGGTATTCCCAATCATCAGTCCTTTTTCAGCACATAAATCTACAAGCTCTTCACCATTTCCATTTACAACACTGAACACCCCATGCATACCAATTATTCCCTCAACTGCCACATTACTCACCTTTGCATTCAAATCACCCATCACTATAACCCGGTCTCGTGCATCAAAACCGCTAACACACTCATTTAGCTGCTCCCAAAACACTTGCCTCTCATGATCTTTCTTCTCATGCCCAGGTGCATATGCACCAATAATCACCCACCTCTCTCCATCAACTTTCAATTTTACCGGCAAACAGAACAAGGACACGAGCTCCGGAGAGAACAATTATATCTGGCGTGGCTCCAAATAGGCGAGTCCTTCGACGAAGGCTGTCAGCCATTACCAAAGGTCCAAAATAAACAGGTTTCTCCCTCCCCTCGGCGCCTCCTGCCTCACCAAGCCACGACTTGGACCACGACAGCTGACAACGGGTGGCCACAGTCACGGAAGCTGCGTCGCTGCCGCCGTGTGAATAAATTGTACATTTCCTTTTCCATAGCCAGAGGTTGAACCATTATGTGACGTTCAATTTTTTCATTCATTTCAAGCTAAAAGTTTGTTTTCTAAATTGTTTCTTACATTTTTTCATATGTATATATATGTATGTGTGTGTGTGTGTGAGTGTGTGTGTGTGTGTGTATATATATGTATATTATCCCTGGGGATAGGGGTGAAAGAATACTTCCCACGTATTCCTCGCGTGTCGTAGAAAGCGACTAGAGGGGACGGGAGCGGGGGGCCGGAAATCCTCCCCTCCTTGTATTAACTTTCTAAAATGGGAAACAGAAGAAGGAGTCACGCGGGGAGTGCTCATCCTCCTCGTAGGCTCAGAGTGGGGTGCCTAAATGTGTGTGGATGTAACCAAGATGTGAAAAAAGGAGAGATAGGTAGTATGTTTCAGGAAAGGAACCTGGATGTTTTGGCTCTGAGTGAGACGAAGCTCAAGGGTAAAGGGGAAGAGTGGTTTGGAAATGTCTGGGGAGTGAAGTCAGGGGTTAGTGAGAGGACAAGAGCAAGGGAAGGAGTAGCAATACTCCTAAAACAGGAGTTGTGGGAGTATGTGATAGAATGTAAGAAAATAAATTCCCGATTAATATGGGTAAAATTGAAAGATATATATATATATATACATATATATATGTGTGATGTCTCCATGGTTGTTTAATTTGTTTATGGATGGGGTTGTTAGGGAGGTAAATGCAAGAGTCCTGGAAAGAGGGGCAAGTATGAAGTCTGTTGGGGATGAGAGAGCTTGGGAAGTGAGTCAGTTGTTGTTCGCTGATGATACAGCGCTGGTGGCTGATTCATGTGAGAAACTGCAGAAGCTGGTGACTGAGTTTGGTAAAGTGTGTGGAAGAAGAAAGTTAAGAGTAAATGTGAATAAGAGCAAGGTTATTAGGTACAGTAGGGTTGAGGGTCAAGTCAATTGGGAGGTGAGTTTGAATGGAGAAAAACTGGAGGAAGTGAAGTGTTTTAGATATCTGGGAGTGGATCTGTCAGCGGATGGAACCATGGAAGCG
Organism: Panulirus ornatus; assembly: GCF_036320965.1. Taxonomy (NCBI): domain Eukaryota; kingdom Metazoa; phylum Arthropoda; class Malacostraca; order Decapoda; family Palinuridae; genus Panulirus; species Panulirus ornatus. Next base: position 26,679,221 of record NC_092227.1, read on the forward strand.
GAAGTGGATCATAGGGTGGGGGAGGGGGCGAAAATTCTGGGAGCCTTGAAGAATGTGTGGAAGTCGAGACCATTATCTCGGAAAGCAAAAATGGGTATGTTTGAAGGAGTAGTGGTTCCAACAATGTTGTATGGGTGCGAGACGTGGGCTATGGATAGAGTTGTGCGCAGGAGGATGGATGTGCTTGAAATGAGATGTTTGAGGACAATGTGTGGTGTGAGGTGGTTTGATCGAGTAAGTAACGTAAGGGTAAGAGAGATGTGTGGAAATAAAAAGATCGTGGTTGAGAGAGCAGAAGAGGGTGTTTTGAAATGGTTCGGGCACATGGAGAGAATGAGTGAGGAAAGATTGACCAAGAGAATATATGTGTCGGAGGAGGAGGGAACGAGGAGAAGAGGGAGACCAATTTGTAGGTGGAAAGATGGAGTGAAAAAGATTTTGTGTGATCGGGGCCTGAACATGCAGGAGGGTGTAAGAAGGGCAAGGAATAGAGTGAATTGGAGCGATGTGGTATACAGGGGTTGACGTGCTGTCAGTGGATTGAATCAAGGCATGTGAAGCGTCTGGGGTAAACCATGGAAAGCTGTGTAGGTATGTATATTTGCGTGTGTGGACGTGTGTATGTACATGTGTATCGGGGGGGGGGTTGGGCCATTTCTTTCGTCTGTTTCCTTGCGCTACCTCGCAAACGCGGGAGACAGCGACAAAGTATAAAAAAAAAAAAAAATATATATATATATATATATATATATATATATATATATATATATATATATATATATTTATATATATATATATTTTTATTTATTTTATCGCTGTCTCCCGTGTTAGCAAGGTAGCGCAAGGAAACAGACGAAAGAATGGCCCAACCCACCCACATACATATGTATATACATACACGTCCACACAGGCATATATACATACCTGTACATCTCAATGTATACATATATATACACACAGAGACATATACATATATATACATGTACATAATTTATACTGTCTGCCTTTATTCATTCCCATAGCCACCCCGCCACACATGGAATAACAACCCCCTCTCCCCTCATCTGCGCGAGGTAGCGCTAGGAAACGACAACAAAGGCCACATTCGTTCACACTCAATCTCAAGCTGTCATGTAATAATGCACCGAAAGAACTGCTCCCCCTCCACATCCAGGCCCCACAGAACTTTACATGGTTTACCCCAGACACTTCACATGCCCTGCTTCAATCCATTGACAGTACGTCGACCCCGGTATAACATATCGTTCCAAATCACTCTATTCCTTGCATGCCATTCACCCGCCTGCATGTTCAGGCCCCGATCAATCAAAATCTTTTTCTCTCCATCTTTCCACCTTCAATTTGGTCTCCCACTTCTCCTCGTTCCCTCCACCTCTGACACATATATCCTCTTGGTCAATCTTTCCTCACTCATTCTCTCAATGTGAGCAAACCACTTCAAAACACCCTCTTCTGCTATCTCAACCACACCCTTTGTTATTACCACACATCTCTCTTACCCTATTGTTATTTACTCGATCATACCACCTCACACCACATATTGTCCTCAAGCATCTCATTTCAAGCACATCTAGCCTCCTGCGCACAACTCTATTCATAGCCCACGCCTCGCAACCATACACCATTGTTGGAAATACTATTCCTTCAAACATACCCATTTTTACGTTCCGAGATAATGTTCTCGACGTCTACACATTCTTCAAGGCTCAGAGAATTATCGCCCCCTCCCCCACCCTATGATTCACTTCCGCTTCCATGGTTCCATGCGCTGCCAAATCCACTGCCAGATATCTAAAACACTTCACTTCCTCCAGTTTTTCTCAATTCAAACTTACCTCCCAATTGACTTGACCCTAAACCCTACTGTACCTAATAACCTTACTCTTATTCACATTTACTCTCAAATTTCTTCTGTCACACACTTTACCAAACTCAGTCACCAGCTGCTGCAGTTTCTCACATGAATCAGCCACCAGCGCTGTATCATCAGCGAACAACAACTGACTCACTTCCCAAGCTCTCTCATCCACAACAGATTAAATACTTGCCCCTTTTTTCAAAATTCTTGCATTCACCTCCCTAACTACCCCATCCATAAACAAATTAAACAACCATGCAGACATCACACAGCCCTGCCCCAAACCTTACATTCACTGAGAACCAATCACTTTCCTATCTTACCACACTTACAAATGCCTTACATCATCGATAAACTTTTCACTGCTTCTAACAACTTGCCTCACACACCATATATCCTTAATACCTTCCACAGAGCATCTCTATCAACTCTATAATATGCCTTCTCCACATCCATAAATGCTACATACAAATCCATTTGCTTTTCTAAGTATTTCTCACAAACATTCTTCAAAGCAAACACCTGATCCACACATCCTCTACCACTTCTGAATCCACACTGCTCTTCCCCAATCTGATGCTCTGTACATGACTTCAACCTCTCAATCAATACCCTCCCATATAATTTACCAGAAATACTCACCAAACTTTTACCGTCTGTAATTTGAGCACTCACTCTTATCACCTTTCCCTTTGTACAATGGCACTATGCAAGCATTCCGCCAATCCTCCGGCACATCACCATGAATCATACATACATTGAATAACCTTACCAACCAGTCAACAATACAGTCACCCCCTTTTTTAATAAATTCCACTGCAATACCATCGAAACCTGCTGCCTTGCCGGCTTCCATCTTCCGCAAAGGTTTTACTACCTTCTCTCTGTTTACCAAATTATTTGCCCTAACCCTCTCACTTTGCACACCACCTCGACCAAAACACCCTTTATCTGCCACACTATCATCAAACACATTCAACAAACCTTCAAAATACTCTCTTCATCTCCTTCTCATATCACCACAACTTGTTATCACCTCCTCATTAGCCCCCTTCATTGAAGTTCCCATTTGCTCCCTTGTCTTACGCACTTTATTTACCTCCTTCCAGAACATCTTTTTATTCTCCCTAAAATTTAATGATACTCTCTCACCCCAACTCTCATTTGCCCTCTTTTTCACCTCTTGCACCTTTCTCTTGACCTCCTGTCTCTTTCTTTTATACATCTCCCATTCATTTGCACTTTTTTCCCTGCAAAAAACGTCCAAATGCCTCTCTCTTCTCTCTCATTAATAGACTTATTTCTTCATCCCATCACTCACTACCCTTTCTAATCAACCCACCTCCCACGCTTCTATTGCCACAAGCATCTTTTGCGCAAGCCATCACTGCTTCCCTAAATACGTCCAATTCCTCCCCCACTCCCCTTACCTCCTTTGTTCTCACCTTTTACCATTCGGTACTCAGTTTCTCCTGATACTTCCTCACACAAGTGTCCTTCCCAAGCTCACTTACTCTCACCACCCTCTTCACCCCAACATTCTCTCTTCTTTTCTGAAAACTCATACAAATCTTCACCTTCCCCTCCACAAGATAATAATCAGACATCCCTCCAGCTGCACCTCTCAGCACATTAACTTCCAAAAAGTCTCTCTTTCGCGCGCCTGTCAATTAACACGTAATCCAATAACGCTCACTGACCACCTCTCCTACTTACATACGTATACTTATGTATATTTCGCTTTTTAAACTAGGTATTCCCAATCACCAGTCCTTTTTCAGCACATATATCTACAAGCTCTTCACCATTTCCATTTACAACACTGAACACCCCATGAATACCAAATATTCCCTCAACTGCCACATTACTCAGCTTTGCATTCAAATTGCCCATCACTATAACTCGGTCTTATGCATCAAAACCACTAACACACTCATTCAGCTGCTCCCAAAACACTTGCCTCTCATGATCTTTCTTCTTATGCTTAGTAGCATATGCACCAATAATCACCCATCTCTCTCCATCAACTTTCAGGTTTACTCATATCAATCTAGAATTTACTTTCTTAAATTCTGTCACATACTCCGAGAAGTCCTGTTTCAGAGAAGTGCTAATCCTTACCTTGCTCTTGTCCTCTCACTAACCCCTGACTTTACTCCCAAGACATTCCCAAACCTACTCTTCACCTTTACCCATAAGCTTCGTTTCACTCAGAGCCAAAACATCCAGGTTCCTTTCCTCAAACATACTACCTATCTCTCCTGAATGAGTGTATTAGTGGTTTTGATGCACGAGACCGTGTCATAGTGATCGGTGATTTGAATGCAAATGTGAGTAATGTGACAGTTGAGGGAACGATTGGTATACATGGTGTTGTAAATGGAAATATTGTAAATGTAAAACATACATGGTTCAGTGTTGTAAATGGAAATGGTGAAGAGCGTGTAGATTTATGTGCTGAAAAAGGACTGGTGCTTGGGAATAACTGGTTTAAAAAGAGAGATATACATAAGTATACGTATGTAAGTAGGAGAGATGGCCAGAGAGCGTTATTGGATTACGTGTTAATTGATAAGCGCGCAAAAGAGAGACTTTTGGATGTTAATGTGCTGAGAGGTGCAACTGGAGGGAAGTCTGATCCTTATCTTGTGGACACGAAGTTGAAGATTTGTAGAGGTTTTCAGAAAAGAAGAGAGAATCTTGGGGTGAAGAGAGTTGTGAAAGTAAGTGAGCTTGGGAAGGAGACTTGTGTGATGAAGTAACAGGAGAGACTGAGTACAGAATGGAAAAAGGTGAGAACAAAGGAGGTAAGGGGAGTGGGGAAGGAATGGGATGCATTTAGGGAAGCAGTGATGGCTTGCGCAAAAGATGCTTGTGGCATGAAAAGAGTGGGAGGTGGGCAGATTAGAAAGGGTAGTGAGTGGTGGGATGAAGAAGTAAGATTATTAGTGAAAGAGAAGACAGAGGCATTTGGATGATTTTTGCAGGGAAATAATGCAAATGAGTGGGAGATGTATAAAAGATAGAGGCAGGAGGTCAAGAGAAAGGTGCAAGAGGTGAAAAAGAGGGCAAATGAGAGTTGGGGTGAGAGAGTATCATTAAATTTTAGGGAGAATAAAAAGATGTTTTGGATGGAGGTAAATAAAGTGCGCAAGACAAGGGAACAAATGGGAACTTAAGTGAAGGGGGCTAATGGGGAGGTGATAACAAGTAGTGATGATGTGAGAAGGAGGTGGAGTGAGAATTTTGAAGGTCTGTTGAATGTGTTTGATGATAGAGTGGCAGATATAGGCTTGTTTTGGTCGAGGTGGTGTGCAAAGTGAGACGGTTAGGAAAAATGATTTGGTAAACAGAGAAGAGGTAGTAAAAGCTTTGCGGAAGAAGAAAGCAGGCAAGGCATCGGGTTTGGATGGTATTACAGTGAAATTTATAAAAAAAGGGAAGTGACTGTGTTGTTGACTGGTTGGTAAGGTTATTTAATGTATTTATGATTCATGGTGAGGTGCCTGAGGATTGGCGGAATGCTTGCATAGTGCCATTGTACAAAGGCAAAGGCGACAAGGGTGAGTGCTCAAATTGCATTGGTATAAGTTTGTTGAGTATTCCTGGTAAATTATATGGGAGGGTATTGTTTGAGAAGGTGAAGGCATGTACAGAGCATCAGATTGGGGAAGAGCAGTGTGGTTTCAGAAGTAGTAGAGGATGTGTGCATCAGTTGTTTGCTTTGAGGAATATTTGTGAGAAATACTTAGAAAAGCAAATGGATTTGTAAATAGCATTTTTGGATCTGGAGAAGGCATATGATAGAGTTTATAGAGATGCTCTGTGGAAGGTATTAAGAATATATGCTTTGGGAGGCAAGTTGTTAGAAGCAGTGAAAAGTTTCTATAGAGGATGTAAGGCATTTGCACGTGTAGGAAGAGAGGAAAGTGATTGGTTCTTAGTGAATGTTGGTTTACGTCACGGGTGTGTGATGTCTCCGTGGTTGTTTGATTTGTTTATGGATGGTGTTGTTAGGGAGGTGAATGCAAAAGTTTTGGAAAGAAGGGCAATTATGCAGCCTGTTGTGGATGAGACAGCTTGGGAAGTGAGTCAGTTGTTGTACGCTGATGATACGGCGCTGGTGGCTGATTTATGTAAGAAACTGCAGAAGCTGGTGACTAGTTTGGTAAAGTGTGCTAAAGAAGAAAGTTGAGAGTAAATGTGAATAGGAGCAAGGTTATCAGGTACAGTAGGGTTGAGGGTCAAGTGAATTGGGATTCATGTGAGGCAAGTGTTTGGGAGCAGCTGAATGAGTGCGTTAGTGGTTTTGATGCACGAGAACGTGTCATAGTGATCGGTGATTTGACTGCAAATGTAAGTAATGAGACAGTTGAGGGAATAATTGTTATACATGGTGTTGTAAATGGAAATATTGTAAATGTAAAATATACATGGTTCAGTGTTGTAAATGGAAATGCTGAAGAGCTTGTAGATTTATGTGCTGAAAAAGGACTGGTGCTTGGGAATAACTGGTCTAAAAAGAGAGATATACATAAGTATACGTATGTAAGTAGGAGAGATGGCCAGAGAGCGTTATTGGATTACGTGTTAATTGATGAGCGCGCAAAAGAGAGACTTTTGGATGTTAATGTGCTGAGAGGTGCAACTGGAGGGATGTCTGATCATTATCTTGTGGATACGAAGTTGAAGATTTGTAGAGGTTTTCAGAAAAGAAGAGAGAATCTTTTATGGTGAAGAGAGTGGTGAAAGTAAGTGAGCTTGGGAAGGAGACTTGTGTGATGAAGTAACAGGAGAGACTGAGTACAGAATGAAAAAAGGTGAGAACAAAGGAGGTAAGGGGAGTGGGGAAGGAATGGGATGCATTTAGGGAAGCAGTGATGGCTTGCGCAAAAGATGCTTCTGGCATGAAAAGAGTGGGAGGTGGGCAGATTAGAAAGGGTAATGAGTGGTGGGATGAAGAAGTAAGATTATTAGTGAAAGAGAAGAGAGAAGCATTTGGATGATTTTTGCAGGGAAATAATGCAAATGAGTGGGAGATGTATAAAAGATAGAGGCAGGAGGTCAAGAGAAAGGTGCAAGAGGTGAAAAAGAGGACAAATGAGAGTTGGGGTGAGAGAGTATCATTAAATTTCAGGGAGAATAAAAAGATGTTTTGGAAGGAGGTAAATAAAGTGCGCAAGACAAGGGAACAAATGGGAACTTAAGTGAAGGGGGCTAATGGGGAGGTGATAACAAGTAGTGATGATGTGAGAAGGAGGTGAAGTGAGCATTTTGAAGGTCTGTTGAATGTGTTTGATGATAGAGTGGCAGATATAGTGTGCTTTGGTCGAGGTGGTGTACAAAGTGAGACGGGTTAGGAAAAATGATTTGGTAAACAGAGAAGAGGTAGTAAAAGCTTTGCGGAAGAAGAAAGCCGGCAAGGCATCGAGTTTGGATGGTATTACAGTGAAATTTATAAAAAAAAAGGGGGTGACTGTGTTGTTGACTGGTTGGTAAGGTTATTTAATGTATGTATGAATCATGGTGAGGTGCCTGAGGATTGGCGGAATGCTTGCATAGTGCCATTGTACAAAGGCAAAGGCGACAAAGGTGAGTGCTCAAATTGCATAGGTATAAGTTTGTTGAGTATTCCTCGTAAATTATATGGGAGGGTATTGTTTGAGAAGGTGAAGGTATGTACAGAGAATCAGATTGGGGAAGAGCAGTGTAGTTTCAGAAGTAGTGGAGGATGTGTGCATCAGGTGTTTGCTTTGAGGAATGTTTGTGAGAAAAACTTAGAAAAGCAAATGGATTTGTATATAAGCATTTATGGATCTGGAAAAGGAATATGATAGAGGTTATAGAGATGCTCTGTGGAAGGTATTAAGAATACATGGTTTGGGAGGCAAGTTGTTAGAAGCAGTGAAAAGTTTCTATCGAGGATGTAAGGCATGTGCACGTGTAGGAAGAGAGGAAAGTGATTGGTTCTCAGTGAATGTAGGTTTACGGCAAGGGTGTGTGATGTCTCCAGGTTTGTTTCATTTGTTTATGGATGGGGTTGTTAGGGAGGTGAATGCAAAAGTTTTGGAAAGAGGGGCAATTATGCCGTCTGTTGTGGATGAGAGAGCTTGGGAAGTGAGTCAGTTGTTGTTCGCTGATGATACGGCGCTGGTGGCTGATTTATGTAAGAAACTGCAGAATGTGGTGACTGAGTTTGGTAAAGTGTGTGAAAGGAGAAAGTTGAGAGTAAATGTGAATAGGAGCAAGGTTATTAGGTACAGTAGGGTTGAGGGTCAAGTCAATTGGGATATAAGTTTGAATGAAGAAAAACTGGAGGAAGTGAAGTGTTTTAGATATCTGGGAGTGGATTTCGCAGCGGATGGAACCATAGAGGAGGAAGTGAATCATAGGGTGGGGGAAGGTGCGAAAATTCTGCGAGCCTTGAAGAATCTTTGGAAGTCGAGAACATTATCTCTGAAAGCAAAAATGGGTATGTTTGAAGGAATAGTGGTTCCAACAATGTTGTATGGTTGCGAGGCGTGGGCTATGGCTAGAGTTGTGCGTAGGAGGGTGGATGTGCTGGAAATGAGATGTTTGAAGACAATATGTGGTGTGAGGTGGTTTGATCGAATAAGTAATGTAAGGGTAAGAGAGATTTGTGATAATAAAGAGAGTGCGGTTCAGAGAGCAGAAGAGGGTGTTTTGAAATGGATTGGTCACATGGAGAGAATGAGTGCGGGAAGACTGACCAAGCGGATATATGTGTCAGAGGTGGAGCGAACGAGAAGTGAGAGAACACATTGGATTTGGAAAGATAGAGTGAAAAAGATTTTGAGTGGTCGGGGCCTGAACATGCAGGAGGGTGAAAAGCGATGCAAGGAATAGAGTGAATTGGAACCCTGTGGCATACCGGGGTCGAGGTGCTCTCAATGGATTGGACCAGGGAATGTGAAGCGTCTGGGGTAAACCATGGATAATTATGTGGGGCCTGGATGTGGAAAGGGAGCTGTGGTTTCGGTGCATTATTACATGACAGCTATAGACTGAGTGTGAACGAATGGGGTTTTTGTTGTCTTTTCCTAGCGCTACCTCGCAAGCATAAGGGGGGAGGGGGTTGTTATGTCATGTGTGGCGAGGTAGTGATGGGAATGAATAAAGGCAGACAGTTTGAATTATGTACATGTGTATATAGGTATACGTATGTGCGTGTATATAGATATATGTATACGTTGAGATGTATAGGTATGCATATTTGCGTGTTTGATCGTGTATGTATATACATGTGTATGTGTGTGGGTTGGGGAATTCCTTCGTCTGTTTCCTTACGCTACCTCGCAAAACGCGGGAAACGGCGACAAAGCCTAATGATAATAATATATATATATATATATATATATATATATATATATATATATATATATATATATATATATATATATATATATATATATATATATTTTTTTTTTTTTTTTATACTTTGTCGCTGTCTCCCGCGTTTGCGAGGTAGCGCAAGAAAACAGACGAAAGAAATGGCCCAAGCCCCCCCCCCCCCCCCCCCCCGTACACATGTATATACATACGTCCACACACGAAAATATACATACCTACACAGCTTTCCATGGTTTACCCCAGACGCTTCACATGCCCTGCTTCAATCCACTGACAGCACGTCAACCGCGGTATACCACATCGCTCCAATTCACTCTATTCCTTGCCCTCCTTTCACCCTCCTGCATGTTCAGGCCCCGATCACACAAAATCTTTTTCACTCCATCTTTCCACCTCCAATTTGGTCTCCCTCTTCTCCTTGTTCCCGCCACCTCCGACACATATATCCTCTTGGTCAATCTTTCCTCACTCATCCTCTCCATGTGCCCAAACCACTTGAAAACACCCTCTTCTGCTCTCTCAACCACGCTATTTTTATTTCCACACATCTCTCTTACCCTTACGTTACTCACTCGATCAAACCACCTCACACCACACATTGTCCTCAAACATCTCATTTCCAGCACATCCATCCTCCTGCGCACAACTCTATCCATAGTCCACGCCTCGCAACCATACAACATTGTTGGAACCACTATTCCTTCAAACATACCCATTTTTGCTTTCCGAGATAATGTTCTCGACTTCCACACATTCTTCAAGGCCCCCAGGATTTTCGCCCCCTCCCCCACCCTATGATCCACTTCCGCTTCCATGGTTCCATCCGCTGCCAGATCCACTCCCAGATATCTAAAACACTTCACTTCCTCCAGTTTTTCTCCATTCAAACTCACCTCCCAATTGACATGACCCTCAACCCTACTGTACCTAATAACCTTGCTCTTATTCACATTTACTCCTAACTTTCTTCTTCCACACACTTTACCAAACTCAGTCACCAGCTTCTGCAGTTTCTCACATGAATCAGCCACCAGCGCTGTATCATCAGCGAATTATATATATATATATATATATATATATATATATATATATATATATATATATATATATATATATATATATATATATATATATATATATATATATATATACATATATATATATATATATATACCAATTATTCCCTCAACTGCCACATTACTCACCTTTGCATTCAAATCATCCATCACTATAACCCGGTCTCGTGTATCAAAACCACTAACACACTCATTCAGCTACTCCCAAAACACTTGCCTCTCATGATCTTTCTTCTCATGCCCAGGTGCATATGCACCTATAATCACCCATCTCTCTTCATCAACTTTCAGTTTTACCCATATTAATCGAGAATTTACTTTCTTACATTCTATCACGTACTCCCACAACTCCTGTTTCAGGAGTACTGTTACTCCTTCCCTTGCTCTTGTCCTCTCACTAACCCCTGACTTTACTCCCAAGACATTTCCAAACCACTCTTCCGCTTTACCCATGAGCTTCGTTTCACTCAGAGCCAAAACATCCAGGTTCCTTTCCTCAAACATACTACCTATCTCTCCTTTTTTCACATCTTGGTTACATCCACACACATTTAGACACCCCAGACTGAGCCTTCGAGGATGATGAGCACTCCCCTTCTTCTATTTCCCATTTTAGAAAGTTAAAAAATACAAGGAGGGGAGGATTTCTGGCCCCCCGCTCTCGTCCCCTCTAGTCGCCTTCTACGACACGCGAGGAATGAGTGGGAAGTATTCTTTCACCCCTATCCCCAGGGATAATATATATATATATATATATATATATATATATATATATATATATATATATATATATATATATATATATATATATATATATACACACACATGTGTATATACAAACACATACATACGCACATATACACAGACGCACACACAAACACACTGGGGTGTTCGGTGTTGTAAATGGAAATGGTGAAGAGCTTGTATATTTATGTGTTGAAAAAGGACTGGTGATTGGGAATACCTTGTTTAAAAAGCGAGATATACATAAGTATACGTATGAAAGTAGGAGAGATGGCCAGAGAGCGTTATTGGATTACGTGTTAATTGACAGGCGCGCGAAAGAGAGACTTTTGGATCTTAATGTGCTGAGAGGTGCAACTGGAGGGATGTCTGATCATTATCTTGTGGAGGCTAAGGTGAAGATTTGTATGGGTTTTCAGAAAAGAAGATTGAATGTTGGGGTGAAGAGGGTGGTGAGAGTAAGTGAGCTTGGGAAGGAGACTTGTGTGAGGAAGTACCAGGAGAGACTGAGTACTGAATGGAAAAATGTGAGAACAATGGAAGTAAGGGGAGTGGGAGAGGAATGGGATGTATTTAGGGAATCAGTGATGGATTGCGCAAAAGATGATTGTGGCAGGAGAAGAGTGAGAGGTGGTTTGATTAGAAAGGGTAGTGAGTGATGGGATGAAGAAGTAAGATTATTAATGAAAGAGACGAGAGAGGCATTTGGACGATTTTTGCAGGGGAAAAATGCAATTGAGTGGGAGATGTATAAAAGAAAGAGACAGGAGGTCAAGAGAAAGGTGCAAGAGGTGAAAAAGAGGGCAAATGAGAGTTGGGGTGAGAAAGTATTAAATTTCAGGGAGAACAAAAAGATGTTTTGGTAGGAGGTAAATAAAGTGTGTAAGACAAGGGAGCAAATGGGAACTTCAGTGAAGGGCGCAAATGGGGAAGTGATAATAAGTAGTGGTGATGTGAGAAGGAGATGGAGTGAGTATTTTGAAGGTTTGTTAAAGGTGTTTGATGATACAGTGGCAGATATAGGGTGTTTTGGTCGAGGTGATGTGCAAAGTGAGAGGGTTAGGGAAAATGATTTGGTAAAACGAGAAGAGGTAGCAAAAGCTTTGCGGAAGATGAAAGCCGGCAAGGCAGCAGGTTTGGATGGTATTGCAGTGGAATTTAGTAAAAAAGGGGGTGACTGTATTATTGACTGGTTGGTAAGGTTATTTAATGTATGTATGACTCATGGTGAGGTGCCTGAGGATTGGCGGAATGCGTGTATAGTGCCATAGTACAAAGGCAAAGGGGATAAGAGTGAGTGCTCAAATTACAGAGGTATAAGTTTGTTAAGTATTCCTGGTAAATTATATGGGAGGGTATTGATTGAGAGGGTGAAGGCATGTACAGAGAATCAGACTGGGGAAGAGCAGTGTGGTTTCAGAAGTGGTAGAGGATGTGTGGATCAGGTGTTTGCTTTGAAGAATGTATGTGAGAAATACTTAGAAAAGCAAATGAATTTGTATGTAACATTTATGGATCTGGAGAAGGCATATGATAGAGTTGATAGAGATGCTCTGTGGAAGGTATTAAGAATATATGGTATGGGGGGCAAGTTGTTAGAAGCAGTGAAAAGTTTTTCTCGAGGATGTAAGGCATTTGTACGTGTAGGAAGAGCGGAAAGTGATTGGTTCTCAGTGAATATAGGTTTGCGGCAGGGGTGTTTGATGTCTCCATGTTTGTTTAATTTGTTCATGGAAGGCGTTGTTAGGGAGGTTAATGCAAAAGTTTTGGAAAGAGGTGCAAGTATGAAGTCTGTTGGGGATCAGAGGGCTTGGGAAGTGAGTTAGTTGTTCGCTGATGATACAGCGCTGGTGGCTTATTCATGTGAGAAACTGCAGAAGCTGGTGACTGAGTTTGGTAAAGTGTGTGAAAGAGGAAAGTTAAGAGTAAATGTGAATAAGAGCAAGGTTATTAGATACAGTTGTGTTGAGGGTGAAGTCAGTTGGGAGGTAAGTTTGCATGGAGAAAAACAAAAGGAAGTAAAGTGTTTTAGATATCTGGGAGTGGATCTGGCAGCGGATGGAACCATGGAAGCGGAAGTGGATCATAGGGTGGGGGAGGGGGCGAAAATTCTGGGAGCCTTGAAGAATGTGTGGAAGTCGAGAACATTATCTCGGAAAGCAAAAATGGGTATGTTTGAAGGAATAGTGGTTCCAACAATGTTGTATGGTTGCGAGGCGTGGGCTATGGATAGAGTTGTGCGCAGGAGGATGGATGTGTTGGAAATGAGATGTTTGAGGACAATGTGTGGTGTGAGGTGGTTTGATCGAGTAAATAACGTAAGGGTAAGAGAGATGTGTGGAAATAAAAAGAGCGTGGTTGAGAAAGCAGAAGAGGGTGTTTTGAAATGGTTTGGGCACATGGAGAGAATGAGTGAGGAAAGATTGACCAAGAGGATTTATGTGTCGGAGGTGGAGGGAGCGAGAAGTGGGAAACTAAATTGGAGGTGGAAAGATGGAGTGAAAAAGATTTTGTGTGATCGGGGCCTGAACATGCAGGAGGGTGAAAGGAGGGCAAGGAATAGAGTGAATTGGATCGATGTGGTATAACGGGGTTGACGTGCTGTCAGTGGATTGAATCAGAGCATGTGAAGCGTCTGGGGTAAACCATGGAAAGCTGTGCAGGTATGTATATTTGCGTGTGTGGACGTATGTATATACATGTGTATGGGGGTGGGTTGGGCCATTTCTTTCGTCTGTTTCCTTGAGCTACCTCGCAAACGCTGGAGACAGCGACAAAGCAAAAAAAAAAAAAATATATATATATATATATATATATATATATATATATATATATATATATATATATATATATATATATATATATATATATATATATATATATATATATATATATATATATATATATATATATATATATATATATATATAATCACTATAACCCGGTCTTGTGCATCAAAACCACTAATACACTCATTCTGCTGCTCCCAAAACACTTGCCTCTCATGATCTTTCTTCTCATGCCCAGGTGCATATGCACCAATAATCACCCATATCTCTCCATCAACTTTCAGTTTTACCCATATCAATTTAGAATTTACTTTCTTACACTCTATGACATACTCCCACAACTCCTGATTCAGGAGTAGTGCTACTCCTTACCTTCTTCTTGTCCTCTCACTAACCCCTGACTTTACTCCCAATACATTCCCAAACCACTCTTTTCCTTTACCCTTTAGCTTCGTCTCACTCAGAGCGAAAACATCCATGTTCCTTTCCTCAAACATAATACCTATCTCTCCTTATTTCTCATCTTGGTTACATCCACACACATTTAGTCACCCCATTCAGAGCCTTCGAGGAGGATGAGCACTCCTCGCGTGACTCCTTCTTCTGTTTCCCCTTTTAGAAAGTTAAAATACAAGGAGGAGAGGGTTTCTGGACCCCGGCTCCCGTTCCCTTTAGTCACCTTCTACGACACGTGAGCAATGCGTGGGAAGTATTCTTAATCCCCTATCCCCAGGGATAGTGTTGTAAATGGAAATGGTGAAGAGCTTGTAGATTTATGTGCTGAAAAAGGACTCGTGATTGGGAATACCTGGTTTAGAAAGCGAGATATACATAAGTATACGTATGTAAGTAGGAGAGATGGCCTGAGAGCGTTATTGGATTACGTATTAATTGAAAAACGCACGAAAGAGAAACTTTTGGATGTTAATGTGCTGAGAGGTGCAACTGGAGGGATGTCTGATCATTATCTTGTGAAAGCAAAGGTGAAGATTTGTGGGGGTTTTCAGAAAAGAAGAGAGATGTTGGGGTGAAGAGAGTGGTGAGAGTAAGTGGGCGTG
>NC_092227.1:26694237-26721737 GCF_036320965.1 Panulirus ornatus
CACCACACACACACACAGATATATATATATATATATATATATATATATATATATATATATATATATATATCTTTTTTTTTTTTTCAAACTATTCGTCATTTCCCCGTTAGCAAAGGTAGCGTTAAGAACGAGGACTGGGCCTTTGAGGGAATATCCTCACCTGGCCCCTTCTCCGTTTCCTCTTTTGGAAAACTTAAAAAAAAATAGAAAATGAGAGGGGAGGATCTCCAGCCCCCGACTCCCTCCCCTTTAAGTCGCCTTCTACGACACGAAGGGAATACGTGGGAAGTATTGTTTTCTCCGCTATCCCAAGAATATATATATATATATATATATATATATATATATATATATATATATATATATATATATATTATATATATATATATATATATATATATATATTATATTTTATTATTATTTTGCTTTGTCGCTGTCTCTCGCGTTTGCGAGGTAGCTCAAGGAAACAGACGAAAGAAATGGCCCAACCCACCCCCATACACAATGTATATACATACACGTCCACACACGTAAATAGACATATCTATACATCTCAATGTACACATATATATACACACACAGACATATACATATATACCCATGCTCACAATTCACACTACCTTTATTCATTCCCATCGCCACACATGGAATACCATCCCCCTTCCCCCTAATGTGTGCGAGGTAGCACTAGTAAAAGACAACAAAGGCCTCATTCGTTAACACTCAGTCTCTAGCTGTCATGCAATAATGCACGAAACCACAGCACCCTTTCCACATCCAGGCCCCACACAACTTTCCATGGTTTACGCCAGACGCTTCACATGCCCTGATTCAATCAACTGACAGCACGTCAACCCAGTATAACACATCGATCCAATTCACTCTATTCCTTGCCCGCCTTTCACCCTCCTGCATGTTCAGGCCCCGATCACTCAAAATCTTTTTCACTCCATCTTTCCAACTCCAATTTGGTCTCCCACTTCTCCCTCGTTCCCTCCACTTCCGACACATATATCCGCTTGGTCAATCTTTCCTCACTCATTCTCTCCATGTGCCCAAACAATTTCAAAACACCCTCTTCTGCTCTCTCAACCACGCTCTTTTTATTTCCATACATCTCTCTTACCCTTACATTACTTACTCGATCAAACCACCTCACACCACACATTGTCCTCAAAAATCTCATTTCCAGCACATCCACCCTCCTGCGCACAACTCTATCCATAGCCCACGCCTCGCAACCATACAACATTGTTGGAACTACTATTCCTTCAAACATACCCATTTTTGCTTTCCAAGATAATGTTTCTCGACTTTCACACATTCTTCAAGGCTCCCAAGATTTTCGCCCCCTCCCCCACCCTATGATTCACTTCCGCTTCCATGGTTTCATCCGCTGGACGATCCACTCCCAGATATCTAAAACACTTTACTTCCTCCAGTTTTTCTCCATTCAAACTTACCTCCCAATTGACTTGACCCTCAACCCTATTGTACCTAATAACCTTGCTCTTATTCAGATTTACTCTTAACTTTCTTCTTTCACATACTTTACCAAACTCAGTCACCAGCTTCTGCAGTTTCTCACATGAATCAGCCACCAGCGCTGTACCATCAGCGAACAACAACTGACTCACTTCCCAGGCTCTCTCATCCCCAACAGACTTCATACTTGCCCCTCTTTCCAAAACTCTTGGATTCACCTCCCTAACAACCCCATCCATAAACAAATTAAACAACCATGTAGACATCACACTCCCCTGCCGCAAACCTACATTCACTGAGAACCAATCACTTTCCTCTCTTCCTACACGTACACATGCCTTACATCCTCGATAAAAACTTTTCACTGCTTCTAACAACTTGCCTACCACACCATATATTCTTAATACCTTCCACAGAGCATCTCTATCAACTCTATCATATAACCTTCTCCAGATCCATAAATGCTACAAACAAATCCATTTTTTTTCTAAGTATTTCTCACATACATTCTTCAAAGCAAACATCCTATACCACTTCTGAAACAACACTGCTCTTCCCCAATCTGATGCTCTATACATGCCTTCACCCTCTCAGTCAATACCCTCCCATATAATTTGCTAGGAATACTCAACAAACTTATACCTCTGTAATTTGAGCACTCACTCTTATCCCCTTTGCCTTTGTACAATGGCACTCTGCACGCATTCCGTGTTAGTGGTTTCGATGCACGAGACCGGGTTATAGTGATGGGTGATTTGAATGCAAAGGTGAGTAATGTGGCAGTTGAGGGAACAATTGGTATACATGGGGTGTTCAGTGTTGTAAATGGAAATGGTGAAGAGCTTGTACATTTGTGTGCTTAGAAAGGACTGGTGATTAGGAATACCTGGTTTAAAAGCGAAATATACATAAGTATACTATGTAAGTAGGAGAGATTGCCAGAGAGCGTTATTGGATTACGTGTGAATTGATAGGCGCGCGAAAGAGACTTTTGGATGTTAATATGCTGAGAGGTACAACTGGAGGGACATATGATAATTATCTTGTAAAGGCGAATGTGAAGATTTGTATGGGTTTTCAGAAAAGAGGAGAGATTGTTGGGGTGAAGAAAGTGGTGGCAGTAAGTGAGCTTGGGAAGGAACTTTTGTGAGGAAGTACCAGGAGAGACTGAGTACAGAATGAAAAATGTGAGAACAAATGAGGTAAGGGGAGTGGGGGAGGAAATGGAATGTATTTAGGGAAGCAGTAATGGCTTGCGCAAAAGATGCTTGTGGCCTGAGAAGCGTGGGACGTGGGTTGATTAGAAAGGGTAGCGAGTGGTGGTATGAAGAAGTAAGATTATTAATGAAAGAGAAGAGAGAGGCATTTGGACGATTTTTGCAGGGAAAAATGCTAATGAGTGGGAGATGTATTAAAGAAAAAGGCAGGAGGACAAGAGAAATTGCAAGATGTGAAAAAGAGGGCAAATGAGAGTTGGGGTGAGAGAGTATCATTAAATCTTAGGGAGAATAAAAAGATGTTTTGGAAGGAGGTAAATAAAGTGCGTAAGACAAGGGAGCAAATGGAAACTTCAGTGAAGGGGGCTAATGAGAAGGTGATAACAAGTAGTGGTGATGTGAGAAGATGGAGTGAGTATTTTGAAGGTTTGTTGAATGTGTTTGATGATACAGTGGCAGATATAGGGTGTTTTGGTCGATGTGATGTGCAAAGTGAGAGGGTTAGGGAAAGTGATTTGTTAAACAGAGAAGAGTTAGTAAAAGCTTTGCGGAAGATGAAAACCGGCAAGGCACAGGTTTGATGGTATTGCAGTGGAATTTCTTAAAAAAGGGGGTGACTGTATTGTTCAATGGTTGGTAAGTTTCCTTTAATGTATGTATGATTCATGGTGAGGTGCCTGAGGATTTGCGGAATTCTTGCATAGTGCCTTTGTGCAAACGCAAAAGGGATAAGAGTGAGTGCTCAGATTACAGAGGTATAAGTTTGTTGAGTATTCCTTTAAATTATATGGGAGGGTATTGATTGAGAGGGTGAAGGCATGTACAGAGCATCAGATTGGGGAAGAGCAGTGTGGTTTCAGAAGTGGTAGAGGATGTGTGGATCAGGTGTTTGCTTTGAAGAGTGTATGTCAAAAATACTTAGAAAATCAAACGGATTTGTATGTAGTATTTATGGATCTGGAGAAGGCTTATGATAGAGTTGATAGAGATGCTCTATGGAAGGTATTAAGAATATATGGTGTGGGAGGTAAGTTGTTAGAAGCAGTGAAAAGTTTTTATCGAGGATGTAAGGCATTTGTACGTGTCGGAAGATAGGAAAGTGATTGGTTCTCAGTGAATGTTGGTTTGCGGCAGGGGTGTGTGATGTCTCCATGGTTGTTTAATTTGTTTTTGGATGGGGTTGTTAGGGAGGTGAATACAAGAGTTTTGGAAAGTGGGGCAAGTGTGCAGTCTATTGTGGTGAGAGGTCTCTGCTTGGGAAGTGAGTCAGTTGTTGTTCGCTGATGATACAGCGCTGGTGGCTAATTCATGTGAGAAACTGCAGAAACTGGTGACTGAGTTTGGTAAAGTGTGTGAAAGAAGAAAGATAAGAGTAAATGTGAATAAGAGCAAGGTTATTAGTTACAATAGGGTTGAGGGTGAAGTCAAATTGAGGTAAGTTTGAATGGAGAAAAACTGGAAGTAGTAAAGTGTTTTAGATATCTGGGATTGGATCTGGCAGCTATGGAACCATGGAAGCGGAAGTGAATGATCGGGTGGGGGAGGGGGCGAAAATTCTGGGGGCCTTGAAGAATGTTTGGAAGTCGAGATATTATCTTGGAAAGCATAAATGGTATGTTTGAAGGAATAGTGGTTCCAACAATGTTGTATGGTTGCGAGGCGTGGGCTATGGATAGAGTTTTGCGCAAGAGGGTGGATTTGCTCAAATGAGATGTTTGAGGACAATATGTGGTGTGAGGTGGTTTGATCGAGTCAATAATGTAAGGGTAAGAGAGATGTGTGGAAATAAAAAGAGTGTGGTTGAGAGAGCAGAAGAGGGTGTTTTGAAATGGTTTGGTCACATGGAGAGAATGAGTTAGGAACGATTGACCAAGACGATATATGTGTCAGAGGTGGAGGGAACGAGGAGAAGTGGGAAGACCAAATTGGAGGTGGATAGATGGAGAGAAAAAGATTGTGAGTGATCGGGGCTTGAACATGGAGGAGGGTGAAATGCGTGGAAGGAATAGAGTGAATTGGAACGATGTGGTATATCGGGGTCGACTTGCTGTCAATAGATTGAACCAGGGCATGTGAAGCGTCTGGGGTAAACCACAGAAAGTTTTGTGGGACTGGATGTGGAAAGGAAGCTGTGGTTTCGGTGCATTATTACATGACAGCTAGAGAATGAGTGTTAACGAATGTTGCCTTTGTTGTCTTTTCCTAGC
Source organism: Panulirus ornatus (assembly GCF_036320965.1). Taxonomy (NCBI): domain Eukaryota; kingdom Metazoa; phylum Arthropoda; class Malacostraca; order Decapoda; family Palinuridae; genus Panulirus; species Panulirus ornatus. Next base: position 26,699,147 of record NC_092227.1, read on the forward strand.
GGTACCTTGCACACATGAAGGGGGAGGGGTTTTATTCCGTGTGTGGCGAGGTGGCGACGAATAAATAAAGGTAGACACCATGAATTATGTACATGTGTATATATGTATATGTCTGTGTGTGTATATATATGTGTACATAGAGATGTATAGGTAAGTATATTTGCGTGTGTGTACGTGTATGTATACACATGTGTATGTGGGTGGGTTGGGCCATTTCTTTCGTCTGTTTCCTTGCGCTACCTCGATAACGCGGTAGACAGTGAGTCAGTTGTTGTTCGCTGATGATACAGCGCTGGTGGCTGATTCATGTGAGAAACTGCAGAAGCTGGTGACTGAGTTTGGTAAAGTGTGTGAGAAGAAGAAAGTTAAGAGTAAATGTGAATAATAGCAAGGTTATTAGGTACAGTAGGGTTGAGGATCAAGTCAATTGGGAGGTGAGTTTGAATGGAGAAAAACTGGAGGAAGTGAAGTGTTTTAGATATCTGGGATTGGATCTGGCAGCGGATGGAAACATGGAAGCGGAAGTGGATCATAGGGTGGGGGAGGGGGCGAAAATTCTGGGGGGCCTTGAAGAATGTGTGGAAGTCGAGAACATTATCTCGGAAAGCAGAAATTGGTATGTTTGAAGGAATAGTGGTTCCAACAATGTTGTATGGTTGCGAGGAGTGGACTATGGATAGATTTGTGCGCAGGAGGATGGATGTGCTGGAAATGAGATGTTTGAGGACAATGTGTGGTGTGAGGTGGTTTGATCGGTAAGTAACGTAAGGGTAAGAGAGATGTGTGGAAATAAAAAGAGCGTGCTTGAGAGAAGCAGAAGAGGGTGTTTTGAAATGGTTTGGGCACATGGAGAGAATGAGTGAGGAAAGATTGACCAAGAGGATATATGTGTCGGAGGTGGAGGGAACGAGGAGAAGAGGGAGACCAAATTGGAGGTGGAAAGATGGAGTGAAAAAGATTTTGTGTGATCGGGGCCTGAACATGCAGGAGGGTGAAAGGAGGGCAAAGAATAGAGTGAATTGGAGTGGATGTGGTATACCGGGGTTGACGTGCTGTCGGTGGATTGAATCAAGGCATGTGTATGGGGTGGGTTGGGCCATTTCTTTCGTCTGTTTCCTTGCGCTACCTCGCAAACGCGGGAGACAGCGACAAAGCAAAAAAAAAAAAAAAAAATATATATATATATATATATATATCTATATCTATATATATATATATATATATATATATATATATATATATATATATATATATATATATATATATATATATATATATATATATATATATATATATAGATATATATATATATATATATATGAATAAGGGCAGACAGTATGAATTTTGAACATGTGTATATATGTATATGTCTCTGTGTGTATGTATATGTATACGTTGAGATGTATAGGAATGTATATCTGCGTGCGTGGACGCGTATGCATATACATTTGTATGTGGGTGGGTGGGCCTTTCGTTCGTTCGTTTTCCTTGCGCTACATCGGTTAAAGCGGGAAACAGCGAATGTACAATATATGAGAAAAATGAATAAATAGATATCTTTATATATATATATATATATATATATATATATATATATATATATATATATATATATATATATATATATATATATATATATATATATTATATATATATATATATAATATATATATATATATATATATATATATATATATATATATATATATATATATAAACGGAGAGATAGGTAGTATGTTTGAGGAAAGGACCCTGGATGTTTTGGCTCTGAGTGAAACGAAGCTCAATGGTAAAGGGAAAGAGTGGTTTGGGAATGTCTGGGGAGTAAAGTCATGGCTTAGTGAGAGGAAAAGAGCAAGGGAAGGAGTAGCAATACTCCTGAAACAGGAGTTGTAGGAGTATGTGATAGAATGTAAGAAAGTAAATTCTCGATTAATATAGGTAAAACTGAAAGTTGATGGAGAGAGGTGGGTGATTAATGGTGCATATGCACCCGGGCATGAGAAAAAAGATCATGAGAGGCAAGTGTTTTGGAAGCAGCTGAATGAGTGTGTTAGTGGTTTTGATGCACGAGACCGGGTTATAGTGATGGGTGATTTGAATGCAAAGGTGAGTAAGGTGGCAGTTGAGGGAATAATTGGTATACATGGGGTGTTCAGTGTTGTAAATGGAAATGGTGAAGAGCTTGTAGATTTATGTGCTGAAAAAGGACTGATGATTGGGAATACCTGGTTTATAAAGCGAGATATACATAAGTATACTTATGTAAGTAGGAGAGATGGCCAGAGAGCGTTATTGGCTTACGTGTTAATTAACAGGCGTGCGAAAGAGAGACTTTTGGATGTTAATGTGCTGAGAGGTGCAACGGGAGGGATGTCTGATCATTATCTTGTGGAGGCTAAGGTGAAGATTTGTATGGGTTTTCAGAAAAGATGAGTGACTGTTGGGGTGAAGAGGGTGGTGAGAGTAAGTGAGCTTAGGAAGGAGACCTGTGTGAGGAAGTACCAGGAGAGACTGAGTACAGAATGGAAAAAGGTGAGAACAATGGAAGTAAGGGGAGAGGGTTAGGAATGGGATGTATTTAGGGAATCAGTGATGGATTTTGCAAAAGATGCTTGTGGCATGAGAAGAGTGGGACGTGGGTTGGTTAGAAAGGGTAGTGAGTGGTGGGATGAAGAAGTAAGAGTATTAGTGAAAGAGAAGAGAGAGGCATTTGGACGATTTTTGCAGGGAAAAAATGCAATTGAGTGGGAGATGTATAAAAGAAAGAGACAGGAGGTCAAGAGAAAGGTGCAAGAGGTGAAAAAAAGGGCAAATGAGAGTTGGGGTGAGAGAGTATCATTAAATTTAGGGAGAATAAAAAGATGTTCTGGAAGGAGGTAAATAAAGTGCGTAAGACAAGGGAGCAAATGGGAACTTCAGTGAAGGGCGCAAATGGGGAGGTGATAACAAGTAGTGGTGATGTGAGAAGGAGATGAAGTGAGTATTTTGAAGGTTTGTTGAATGTGTTTGATGATAGAGTGGCAGATATAGGGTGTTTTGGTCGAGGTGGTGTGCAAAGTGAGAGGGTTAGGGAAAATGATTTGGTAAAAAGAGAAGAGGTAGTGAAAGCTTTGCGGAAGATGAAAGCCGGCAAGGCAGCAGGTTTGGATGGTATTGCAGTGGAATTTATTAAAAAAGGGGTGACTGTATTGTAGACTGGTTAGTAAGGTTATTTAATGTATGTATGACTCATGGTGAGGTGCCTGAGGATTGGTAAAATGCGTTCATAGTGCCATTGCATAAAGGCAAAGGGGATAAGGGTGAGTGCTCAAATTACAGAGGTATAAGTTTGTTGAGTATTCCTGGTAAATTATATGGGAGGGTATTGATTGAGAGGGTGAAGGCATGTACAGAGCGAGTTTGCGAGGTAGCGCAAGGAAACAGACGAAAGAAATGCCCCCCCCCTTCCAAACACATGTATATACATATGTCCACAAACGCATATATACATACCTACACAGCTTTCCATGGTTTACCCCAGACGCTTCACATGCCTTGATTCAATCCACTGACAGCACGTCAACCCCGGTATGCCACATCGCTCCAATTCACTCTATTCCTTGCCCTCCTTTCACCCTCCTTCATGTTCAGTCTCCGATCACACAAAATCTTTTTCAGTCCATCTTTCCACCTCCAATTTCGTCTCCCTCTTCTCTTCGTTCCCTCCACCTCCGACACATATATCCTCTTGGTCAATCCTTCCTCACTCATTCTCTCCATGTGCCCAAACCACTTCAAAACACCCTCTTCTGCTCTCTCAACTACGCTCTTTTTATTTCCACACATCTCTCATACCCTTATGTTACTCACTCGATCAAACCACCTCACACCACACATTGTCCTCAAACATCACATTTCCAGCACATCCATCCTCCTGCGCACAACTCTATCCATAGCCCACGCCTCACAACCATACAACATTGTTGGAACCACTATTCCTTCAAACATACCCATTTTTGCTTTCCGATATAATGTTCTCGACTTCCACACATTCTTCAAGGCCCCCAGAATTCTCGCCCCCTCCCCCACCCTATGATCCATTTCCGCTTCCATGGTTCCATCCGCTGCCAGATCCACTCCCAGATATCTAAAACACTTCACTTCCTTCAGTTTTTCTCCATTCAAACTCACCTCCCAATTGACTTGACCCTCAACCCTACTGTACCTAATAACCTTGCTCTTATTCACATTTACTCTTAACTTTCTTCTTCCACACACTTTACCAAACTCAGTCACCAGCTTCTGCAGTTTCTCACATGAATCAGCCACCAGCGCTGTATCATCAGCGAACAACAACTGACTCACTTCCCAAGCTCTCTCATCCCCAACAGACTTCATACTTGCCCCTCTTTCCAAAACTCTTGCATTTACCTCCCTAACAACCCGATCCATAAACAAATTAAACAACCATGGAGACATCACACACCCCTGCCGCAAACCTACATTCACTAAGAACCAATCACTTTCCTCTCTTCCTACACGTACACATGCCTTACATCCTCGATAAAAACTTTTCACTGCTTCTAACAACTTTCCTCCCACACCATATATTATTAATACCTTCCACAGAGCATCTCTATGAACTCTATCATATGCCTTCTCCAGATCCATAAATGCTACATACAAATCCATTTGCTTTTCTAAGTATTTCTCACATACATTCTTCAAAGCAAACAGCTGATCCACACATCCTCTACCACTTCTGAAACCACACTGCTCTTCCCCAATCTGATGCTCTGTACATGCCTTCACCCTCTCGATCAATACCCTCCCATATAATTTACCAGGAATACTCAACAAACTTATACCTCTGTAATTTGAGCACTCAATCTTATCCCCTTAGCCTTTGTACAATGGCACTATGCACGCATTCCGCCAATCCTCAGGCACCTCACCATGAGTCATACATACATTATATAACCTTACCAAACAGTCAGCAATACAGTCACCCCCTTTTTTAATAAATTCCACTACAATACCATCCAAACCTGCTACCTTGCCGACTTTCATCTTCCGCAAAGCTTTCACTACTTCTTCTCTGTTTACCAAATCATTTTCCCTAACCCTCTCACTTTGCATCCACCTCGACCAAAACACCCTATATCTGCCACTCTATCATCAAACACATTCAACAAACCTTCAAAATACTCACTCCATCTTCTCACATCACCACTACTTGTTATCACCTCCCCATTTGCGCCCTTCACTGAAGTTCATATTTGCTCCCTTGTCTTACGCACTTTATTTACCTCCTTCCAGAACATCTTTTTATTCTCCCTAAAATTTAATGATACTCTCTCACCCCAACTATCATTTGCCCTTTTTTTCACCTCTTGCACCTTTCTCTTGACCTCCTGTATCTTTCTCTTATACATCTCCCACTCAATTGCATTTTTTCCATGCAAAAATCGTCCAAATGCCTCTCTCTCTTCTCTTTCACTAATACTCTTACTTCTTCATCCCACCACTCACTACCCTTTCTAATCAACCCACCTCCCACTCTTCTCATGCCACAAGCATCTTTTGCGCAATCCATCACTGATTCCCTAAATACATCCCATTCCTCCCCCACTCCCCTTACTTCCATTGTTCTCACCTTTTTCCATTCTGTATTCAGTCTCTCCTGGTACTTCCTCACACAGGTCTCCTTCCCAAGCTCACTTACTCTCACCACCCTCTTAACCCCAACATTCACTCTTCTTTTCTGAAAACCAATACAAATCTTCACCTTAGCCTCCACAAGATAATGATCAGATCTCGATTAATATGGGTAAAACTGAAAGTTGATGTAGAGAGGTGGGTGATTATTGGTGCATATGCAACCGGGCATGAGAAGAAAGATCATGAGAGGCAAGTGTTTTGGGAGCAGCTCAATGAGTGTGTTAGTGGTTTTGATGCACGGGACCGGGTTATAGTGATGGGTGATTTGAATGCAAAGGTGAGTAATGTGGCAGTTGAGGGAATAATTGGTATACATGGGGTGTTCAGTGTTGTAAATGGAAATGGTGAAGAGCTTGTAGATTTATGTGCTGAAAAAGGACTGATGATTGGGAATACCTGTTTTAAAAAGCGAAATATACATAAGTATACTTATGTAAGTAGGAGAGATGGCCTGAAAGCGTTATTGGATTACGTGTTAATTGACAGGCGTGCGAAAGAGAGATTTTTGGATGTTAATGTGCTGAGAGGTGCAACTGGAGTATATATTATATATATATATATATATATATATATATATATATATATATATATATATATATATATATATATATATATATATATATATATATATATATATTTATCCCTTGGGATAGGGGAGAAAGAATACTTCCAACGTATTCCCTGCGTGTCGTAGAAGGCGACTAAAAGGGGAGGGAGCGGGGGGCTGGAAATCCTCCCCTCTCGTTTTTTTTTTTTAGTTTTCCAAAAGAAGGAACAGAGAATTGGGCCAGGTGAGGGTATTCCCTCAGGGCCCAGTCCTCTGTTCTTAACGCTACCTCGCTAATGCGGGAAATGGCGAATAGTTTGAAAAGAAAAGAAAAATATATATATATATATATATATATATATATATATATATATTATATATATATATATATTATATATATATATATATTATCCCTGGGGATAGGGGAGAAAGAATACTTCCACGTATTCCCTGCGTGTCGTAGAAGGCGACTAAAAGGGGAGGGAGCGGGGGGCTGGAAAATCCTCCCTCTCAATTTTTTTAATTTTCCAAAAGAAGGAACAGAGAAGGGGCCAGGTGAGGATATTCCCTCAGTGGCCCAGTTCTCTGTTCTTAATGCTACCTCGCTAACGCGGGAAATGGCGAATAGTTTGAAAAAAAAAAAAAAAAAAAAAAAAAAAAATATATATATTTATATATATGTATATATATATATATATATATATATATATATATATATATATATATTATATATATATATATATATATATATATATATATATATATATATATTATATATATATATATATATATGGGAGCGGGTGGCTGGAAATCCTCCCTCTCGTTTTTTTAATTTTCCAAAGAAGGAACAGAGAAGGGGGCCAGGTGAGGATATTCCCTCAAAGGCCCAGTCCTCTGTTCTTAACGCTACCTTGCTAATGCGGGAAATGGCGAATAGTATTAAAGAGAGAAAGATATATATATATATATATATATTGTATATAATTATATATATATTATATTATATATATATATATATATATATATTATTATATATTATGTGTGTGTGTGGATGTAACCAAGATGTGAAAAAAGGAGAGATAGGTAGTATGTTTGAGGAAAGGAACCTGGATGTTTTGGCTCTGAGTGAAACGAAGCTCAAGGGTAAAGGGGAAGAGTGGTTTGGAAATGTCTGGGGAGTGAAGTCAGGGTTAGTGAGAGGACAAGAGCAAGGGAAGGAGTAGCAATACTCCTGAAACAGGAGTTGTGGGAGTATGTCATAGAATGTAAGAAAGTAAATTCTCGATTAATATGGGTAAAATTGAAAGTTGATGGAGAGAGGTGGGTGATTATTGGTGCATATGCACCTGGGCATGAGAAGAAAGATCATGAGAGGCAAGTGTTTTGGGAGCAGCTGAATGATGTGTGTTAGCGGTTTTGATGCACGAGACGGGTTATAGTGATGGGTGATTTGAATGCAAAGGTGAGTAATGTGGCAGTTGAGGGAATAATTGGTATGCATGGGGTGTTCAGTGTTGTAAATGGAAATGGTGAAGAGCTTGTAGATTTATGTGCTGAAAAAGGACTGATGATTGGGAATACCTGGTTTAAAAAGCGAGATATACATAAGTATACTTATGTAAGTAGGAGAGATGGCCAGAGAGCGTTATTGGATTACGTGTTAATGGACAGGCGTGCGAGAGACTTTTGGATGTCAATGTGCTGAGAGGTGCAACTGGAGGGATGTCTGATCATTATCTTGTGGAGGCTAAGGTGAAGATTAGTATGGGTTTTCAGAAAAGAAGAGTGAATGTTGGGGTGAAGAAGGTAGTGAGAGTAAGTGAGCTTGGGAAGGAGACCTGTGTGAAGAAGTATCAGGAGAGACTGTGTACAGAATGGAAAAAGGTGAGAACAATGGAAGTAAGGGGAGTGGGGAGGAATGGGATGTATTTAGGGAATCAGTGATGGATTGCGCAAAAGATGCTTGTGGCATGAGAAGAGTGGGAGGTGGGCTGTTTAGAAAGGGTAGTGAGTGGTGGGATGAAGAAGTAAGAGTATTAGTGAAAGAGAAGAGAGAGGCATTTGGACGATTTTTGCAGGGAAAAAATGCAATTGAGTGGGAGAAGTATAAAGAAAGAGGACAGGAGGTCAAGAGAAAGGTGCAACAGGTGAAAAAAAGGGCAAATGAGAGTTGGGGTGAGAGACTATCCGTAAATTTTAGGGAGAATAAAAAGATGTTCTGGAAGGAGGTAAATAGGGTGCGTAAGACAAGGGAGCAAATGGGAACTTCAGTAAAGGGCGTAAATGGGGAGGTGATAACAAGTAGTGGTGATGTGAGAAGGAGATGGAATGAGTATTTTGAAGGTTTGTTGAATGTGTCTGATGACAGAGTGGCAGATATAGGGTGTTTGGGTCGAGGTGGTGTGCAAAGTGAGAGGGTTAGGGAAAATGATTTGGTAAACAGAGAAGAGGTAGTAAAAGCTTTGCGGAAGATGAAAGCCGGCAAGGCAGCAGGTTTGGATGGTATTGCAGTGGAATTTATTAAAAAAGGGGGTGACTGTATTGTTGATGGTTGGTAAGGTTATTTATGTATGTATGACTCATGGTGAGGTGCCTGAGGATTGGCGGAATGCTTGCATAGTGCCATTGTGTACAAAGGGAAAGGGGATAAGAGTTGAGTGCTCAAATTACAGAGGTATAAGTTTGTTGAGTATTCCTGGTAAATTATATGGGGGGTATTGATTGAAGTGGTGAAGGCATGTACAGAGCATCAGATTGGGGAAGAGCAGTGTGGTTTCAGAAGTGGTAGAGGATGTGTGGATCACGTGTTTGCTTTGAAGTAATGTATGTGAGAAATACTTAGAAAAGCAAATGGACTTGTATGTAGCATTTATGGATCTGGAGAAGGCATATGATAGAGTTGATAGAGATGCTCTGTGGAAGGTATTATAGAATATATGGTGTGGGAGGCAAGTTGTTAGAAGCAGTGAAAAGTTTTTATCGAGGATGTAAGGCATGTGTACGTGTAGGAAGAGAGGAAAGTGATTGGTTCTCAGTGAATGTAGGTTTGCGGCAGGGGTGTGTGATGTCTCCATGGTTGTTTAATTTGTTTATGGATGGGGTTGTTAGGGAGGTAAATGCAAGAGTTTTGGAAAGAGGGGCAAGTATGAAGTCTGTTGGGGATGAGAGAGCTTGGGAAGTGAGTCAGTTGTTGTTCGCTGATGATACAGCGCTGGTGGCGGATTCATGTGAGAAACTGCAGAAGCTGGTGACGGAGTTTGGTAAAGTGTGTGGAAGAAGAAAGTTAAGAGTAAATGTGAATAAGAGCAAGGTTATTAGGTACAGTAGGGTTGAGGGTCAAGTCAATTGGGAGGTGAGTTTGAATGGTGAGAGGCTGGAGGAAGTGAAGTGTTTTAGATATCTGGGAGTGGATCTGTCAGCGGATGGAACCATGGAAGGGGAAGTGGATCATAGGGTGGGGGAGGGGGCGAAAATTTTGGGAGCCTTGAAAAATGTGTGGAAGTCGAGAACATTATCCGGAAAGCAAAAATGGGTATGTTTGAAGGAATAGTGGTTCCAACAATGTTGTATCGTTGCGAGGCGTGGGCTATGGATAGAGTTGTGCGCAGGACGATGGATGTGCTGGAAATGAGATGTTTGAGGACAATGTGTGGTGTGAGGTGGTTTGATCGAGTAAGTAACGTAAGGGTAAGAGGATGTGTGGAAATAAAAAGAGCGTGGTTGAGAGAGCAGAAGAGGGTGTTTTGAAGTGGTTTGGGCACATGGAGAGAATGAGTGAGGAAAGATTGACCAAGAGGATATATGTGTCGGAGGTGGAGGGAACGAGGAGAAGAGGGAGACCAAATTGGAGGTGGAAAGATGGAGTGAAAAGGATTTTGTGTGATCGGGGCCTGAACATGCAGGAGGGTGAAAGGAGGGCAAGGAATAGAGTGAATTGGAGCGATGTGGTATACAGGGGTTGACGTGCTGTCAGTGGATTGAATCAGGGCATGTGAAGCGTCTGGGGTAAACCATGGAAAGCTGTGTAGGTATGTATATTGCGTGTGTGGACGTGTGTATGTACATGTGTATGGGGGGGGTTGGGCCATTTCTTTCGTCTGTTTCCTTGCGCTACCTCGCAAACGCGGGAGACAGCGACAAAGTATAAAAAGAAAAAAAAAAAAATATATATATATATATATATACATATATATATACAGAGGTATAAGTTTGTTGAGTATTCCTGGTAAATTATATGGGAGGGTATTGATTGAGAGGGTGAAGGCATGTACAGAGCATCAGACTGGGGAAGAGCAGTGTGGTTTCACAAGTGGTAGAGGATGTTTGGATCAGGTGTTTGCTTTGAAGAATGTATGTGAGAAATACTTAGAAAAGCAAATGGATTTGTATGTAGCATTTATGGATCTGGAGAAGGCATATGATAGAGTTGATAGAGATGCTCTGTGGAAGGTATTAAGAATATATGGTGTGGGAGGAAAGTTGTTAGAAGCAGTGAAAAGTTTTTATCGAGGATGTAAGGCATGTGTACGTGTAGGAAGAGAGGAAAGTGATTGGTTCTCAGTGAATGTAGGTTTGCGGCAGGGGTGTGTGATGTCTCCATGGTTGTTTAATTTGTTTATGGATGGGGTTGTTAGGGAGGTAAATGCAAGAGTTTTGGAAAGAGGGGCAAGTATGAAGTCTGTTGGGGATGAGAGAGCTTGGGAAGTGAGTCAGTTGTTGTTCGCTGATGATACAGCGCTGGTGGCTGATTCATGTGAGAAACTGCAGAAGCTGGTGACTGAGTTTGGTAAAGTGTGTGGAAGAAGAAAGTTAAGAGTAAATGTGAATAAGACCAAGGTTATTAGGTACAGTAGGGTTGAGGGTCAAGTCAATTGGGAGGTGAGTTTGAATGGAGAAAAACTGGAGGAAGTGAAGTGTTTTAGATATCTGGGAGTGGATCTGGCAGCGGATGGAACCATGGAAGCGGAAGTGGATCATAGAGTGGGGGAGGGGGCGAAAATTCTGGGGGCCTTGAAGAATGTGTGGAAGTCGAGAACATTATCTCGGAAAGCAAAATTGGGTATGTTTGAAGGAATAGTGGTTCCAACAATGTTGTATGGTTGCTAGGCGTGGGCTATGGATAGAGTTGTGCGCAGGAGGATGGATGTGCTGGAAATGAGATGTTTGAGGACAATGAGTGATGTGAGGTGGTTTGATCGAGTGAGTAACGTAAGGGTAAGAGAGATGTGTGGAAATAAAAAGAGCGTGGTTGAGAGAGCAGAAGAGGGTGTTTTGAAGTGGTTTGGGCACATGGAGAGAATGAGTGAGGAAAGATTGACCAAGAGGATATATGTGTCGGAGGTGGAGGGAACGAAGAGAAGAGGGAGACCAAATTGGAGGTGGAAAGATGTAGTGAAAAAGATTTTGTGTGATCGGGGCCTGAACATGCAGGAGGGTGAAAGGAGGGCAAGGAATAGAGTGAATTGGAGCGATGTGGTATACCGGGGTTGACGTGCTGTCAGTGGATTGAATCAAGGCATGTGAAGCGTCTGGGGTAAACCATGGAAAGCTGTGTAGGTATGTATATTTGCGTGTGTGGACGTATGTATATACATGTGTATGGGGGGGGGTTGGACCATTTCTTTCGTCTGTTTCCTTGCGCTACCTAGCAAACGCGGGAGACAGCGACAAAGTATAATAAAAAAAAAAATAAAATATATATAATATATATATATATATATATATATATATATATATATATATATATATATACATATATATATAATATATATATATATGCAAATGAGTGGGAGATGTATAAAAGAAAGAGACAGGAGGTCAAGAGAATGGTGCAAGAGGTGAAAAAGAGGGCAAATGAGAGTTTGGGTTAGAGAGTATCATTAAATATTTGGGAGAATGAAAAGATGTTCTGGAAGGAGGTAAATAAAGTGCGTAAGACAAGGGAGCAAATGGGAACTTCAGTGAAGGGCGGAAATGGGGAGGTGATAACAAGTAGTGGTGATGTATGAAGGAGATGGAGTGAGTATTTTGAAGGTTTGTTGAATGTGTTTGATGATAGAATGGCAGATATAGGGTGTTTTGGTTGTGGTGGTGTGCAAAGTGAGAGGGTTAGGGAAAATCATTTGGTAAACGGAGATGAGGTAGTAAAAGCTTTGCGGAAGATGAAAGCCGGGCAAGGCAGCAGGTTTGGATGGTATTGCAGTGGCATTTAGTAAAAAAGGGGGTGACTGTATTATTGACTGGTTGGTAAGGTTATTTAATGTATGTATGACTCATGGTGAGGTGCCTGAGGATTGGCGGAATGCGTGCATAGTGCCATTGTACAAAGGCAAAAGGGATAAGAGTGAGTGCTCAAATTTCAGAGGTATAAGTTTGTTGAGTATTCCTGGTAAATTATATGGGAGGGTATTGATTGAGAGGGTGAAGGCATGTACAGAGCATCAGATTGGGGAAGAGCAGTGTGGTTTCAGAAGTAGTAGAGGATGTGTGGATCAAGTGTTTGCTTTGAAGAATGTATGTGAGAAATACATTTGATAGAGTTGATAGAGATGCTCTGTGGAAGGTATTAAGAATATATGGTGTGGGAGGCACGTTGTTAGAAGCAGTGGAAAGTTTTTATCGAGGATGTAAGGCATGTGTACGTGTAGGAAGAGAGGAGAGTGATTGCTTCTCAGTGAATGTAGGTTTGCGGCAGGGGTGTGTGATGTCTCCATGGTTGTTTAATTTGTTTATGGATGGGGTTATTAGAGAGGTGAATGCAAGAGTTTTGGAAAGAGTGGTAAGTATGAAGTCTGTTGTGGATGAGAGAGCTTGGAAAGTGAGTCAGTTGTTGTTCGCTGATGATACAGCGCTGGTGGCTGATTCATGTGAGAAACTGCAGAAGCTGGTGACTGAGTTTGGTAAAGTGTGTGAAAGAAGAAAGTTAAGAGTAAATGTGAATAAGAGCAAGGTTATTAGGTACAGTAGGGTTGAGGGTCAAGTCAATTGGGAGGTATGTTTGAATGGAGAAAAACTGGAGGAAGTAAAGTGTTTTAGATATTTGGGAGTGGATCTGGCAGCGGATGGAAGCATGGAAGCGGAAGTGGATCATAGGGTGGGGGAGGGGGTGAAAATCCTGGAAGCCTTGAAGAATGTGTGGAAGTCGAGAACATTATCTTGGAAAGAAAAAATGGTTATGTTTGATGGAATAGTTGTTCCAACAATGTTGTATGGTTGCGAGGCGTGGGCTTTGGATAGAGTTGTGCGCAGGAGGGTGGATGTGCTAGAAATGAGATGTTTGAGGACAATGTGCGGTGTGAGGTGGTTTGATCGAGTAAGTAACATAAGGGTAAGAGAGCTGTGTGGAAATAAAAAGAGCGTGGTTGAGAGAGCAGAAGAGGGTGTTTTGAAATGGTTTGGGCACATGGAGAGAATGAGTGAGGAAAGATTGACCAAGAGGATATATGAGTTGGAGGTGGAGGGAACGAGGAGAAGTGGGAAACCAAATTGGAGGTGGAAAGACGGAGTGAAAAAGGTTTTGTGTGATCGGGGACTGAACATGCAAGAGGGTGAACTGAGGGCCAGGAATAGAGTGAATTGGATCGATGTGGTATATCGGGGTTGACGTGTTGTCAGTGGATTGAATCAGGGCATGTGAAGCGTCTGGGGTAAACCATGGAAAGCTGTGTAGGTATGTATATTTGCGTGTGTGGACGTCAATGTATATACATGTGTATGGGGGTGGGTTGGGCCATTTCTTTCGTCTGTTTCCTTGCGCTACCTCGCAAACGCGGGAGACAGCGACAAAGCAAAAAAAAAAAATATATATATATATATTGCATTCTTTGAGTCCCAGCTCTTGAACTTTAACATCATACAATATTCACTCTGTGTATGTTGTCCTCATTTCTTAACTCAATTTTTGTTGTTTTCCCGAACATTTTATTATATAGATGCACTTGTTTACATAATTTCCAACAAGTTTCTTGCTTAATTTCACGTCAAGACAAGTATTTGTTCTACCCTGGCATCTGTCAAAGCTTTGGTCAGGTTGCCTCTCATTCATTTTACTTCCATTGTCGACAAATATAATGCTACAAACATATCCCTGTGTTTAGGTTCTCTTGAGTCTATTACTTTGATTTTGCCCTGATACGATCTTTGGTATCAGTGTTTTGTGCTTCTTTATATGCGATAGCCAGACTTGAGTGCAATACAGTATGTTAGTACTTGGTTAATGTAGGATGTGAACAACCTACTTATCATTTTCTCTTCTATGACCTTGAATACTATCCTGATAAATTTATGACCTTGAATACTATCCTGATAAATGCCAGCAGACACTTTGTGGACTATACCACTCGCACTGTGTTCCATTCCTCTACTTTATTTTTATTCGGGTTGAATTTCACTGACCATATATCAGATCAGTTTAGGAATTGCTTAGATCCTCCTCCCTTTTAAGTTTTCTCGTGAACAAAGCCGCGTGCGTAATCACGCCCAGACAAGAGTCTAATCCTTATGGCAATGGCTCTAGGACAGAACCTTGCAGGACACCTCTGATGACCTCAGCCAATTCTAATGTCCCCTGACATACGTCCTTTGTTCCCTTCTGCTATGATAGTCTTTCATTAATTGAAGGATTCTGTTCATCATTCCTGCCTGAAGGACCATTGTTTTTAGCACCCCTCTGTGTGGCATAATGTGAAATACTTTCTGGGAACCTACACACAGACAGTCCCCTTTGCCTTCTCTGTCATGTAATAGAGAACCCACTCGCTCGTAGAACTCTAGGCTACATACACGTGACCTCCTCTCTCTGAAAACGTGTCGTCTCTCTTTTAGGTATCTACTTCTCTGCAGGATTCACCTGTCTGCTTTCGGATTTTCTTTTCCGGTTTCTTACTGATCGTACTTGTTAGGGAAACTGGTATGTGGTTCATCTCATCCTACTGTCTCCATTTTCATAAACAGTTATGACATTTTTCTCTTCTACTCTCTTGATACCTTACACTTTTCCAGAGACATCTTGCTCCAAATTCAAAGCTGTTTATAAAGTGCATTTGCACACATATTGAACATACATGGAGCAATATCATCAGAAACATGAACATTACATGGGTCAAACACCTTTAGTATTCTGTTTATATCTTCTCTAGATATTTCAACGCTTTCCCATTCCTCCTAATTCCATCTTACTTGTTTTAGGGTTATAGTTTCCTGAATTTTGTCGTTCGGTCTTCGTTCATTCATACAACATTCTGTACAACTCTTCTCGCCGAATCTTTTAGCCAGATTAGCTGCTCTTACACTAACAATTTATTCTGAAGAATTCATAGAAAAACCTCTGGCTAATACACTATTTAGTCTACCATATCTTTTCAAAGTGTTTGTTACTTCATTCTTATCCTGCTACACTCGTTTGTTGTACCTTGATGTCTCACAAATGCTATATATATATATATATATATATATATATATATATATATTATATAATATATATATATATATATATGTGTGTATAAACATATATATATATATATATATATATATATATTATATATATATATATATATATATATGTGTGTATAAACATATTATATATATATATATATATATATATATATATATATATATATATATATATATATATTATATATATATATATATATATATATATATATATATATATATATATATATATATTTTTTTTTTTTTTATTTTTTTTTTTTTTTGTCGCTGTCTCCCGCGTTTGCGAGGTAGTGCAAGGAAACAGACGAAAGAAATGGCCCAACCCACCATACACATGTATATACATACGTCCAAACACGCAAATATACATACCTACACAACTTTCCATGGGTTACCCTAGGCGCTTCACATGCCCTGATTCAATCCACTGACGGCACGTCAACCCAGTATACCACATCGATCCAATTCACTCTATTCCTTCCCCTCCTTTCACCCTCCTGCATGTTCAGGCCCTGATCACATAAAATCTTATTCACTCCATCTTTCCACCTCCAATTTGGTCTCCCACTTCTCCTCGTTCCCTCCACCTCCGACACATATATCCTCTTGGTCAATCTTTCCTCACTCATTCTCTCCATGTGCCCAAACCATTTCAAAACACCCTCTTCTACTCTCTCAACCACGCTCTTTTTATTTCCACACATCTCTCTTACCCTTACGTTACTAACTCGATCAAACCACCTCACACCACACATTGTCCTCAAACATCTCATTTCCAGCACATCTATCCTCCTGCGCACAACTCTATCCATAGCCCACGCCTCGCAACCATACAACATTGTTGGAACCACTATTCCTTCAAACATACCTATTTTTGCTTTCCGAGATAATGTTCTCGACTTCCACACATTCTTCAAGGCTTCCAGGATTTTCGCCCCCTCCCCCACCCTATGATCCACTTCCGCTTCCATGGTTCCATCCGCTGCCAGATCCACTCCCAGATATCTAAAACACTTTACTTCCTCTAGTTTTTTCTCCATTCAAACTTACCTCCCAATTGACTTGACCCTCAACCCTACTGTACCTAATAACCTTGCCTTATTCACATTTACTCTTAACTTTCTTCTTTCACACACTTTACCAAAGTCAGTCACCAGCTTCTGCAGTTTCTCACATGAATCAGCCACCAGCGCTGTATCATCAGCGAACAACAACTGACGCAGTTCCCAAGCTCTCTCATCCCCAACAGACTTCATACTTGCCCCTCTTTCCAAAACTCTTGCATTCACCTCCCTAACAACACCATCCATAAACAAATCAAACAACCATGGAGACATCACACACCCCTGCCGCAAACCTACATTCACTGAGAACCAATCACTCTCCTCTCTTCCTACACGTACACATGCCTTACATCCTCGATAAAACTTTTCACTACTTCTAACAACTTGCCTCCCACACCATATATTCTTAATGCCTTCCAAAGAGCATCTCTATCAACTCTATCATATGCCCTCTCCAGATCCATAAATGCTACATACAAATCCATTTGCTTTTCTAAGTATTTTTCACATACATTCTTCAAAGCAAACACCTGATCCACACATCCTCTACCACTTCTGAAACCACACTGCTCTTCCCCAATCTGATGCTCTGTACATGCCTTCACCCTCTCAATCAATACCCTCCCATATAATTTAACAGGAATACTCAACAAACTTATACCTCTGTAATTTGAGCACTCACTCTTATCACCTTTGCCTTCGTACAATGGCACTATGCAAGCATTCCGCCAATCCTCAGGCACCTCACCATGAGTCATACATACATTAAATAACCTTACCAACCAGTCAATAATACAGTCACCCCCTTTTTTAAGAAATTCCACTGCAATGCCATCCAAACCTGTTGCCTTGCCGGCTTTCATCTTCCGCAAAGCTTTTACTACCTCTTCTCTGTTTACCAAATGATTTTCCCTAACCCTCTCACTTTGCACACCACCTCGACCAAAACACCCCTATATCTGCCCTCTATCATCAAAGACATTCAACAAACCTTCAAAATGCTCACTCCATCTCCTTCTCACATCACCACTAATTGTTATCACCTCCCCATTTGCGCCCTTCACTGAAGTTCCCATTTACTCCCTTGTCTTACGCACTTTATTTACCTCCTTCCAGAACATCTTTCTATTCGCCCTAAAATTTAAAGATACTCTCTCACTCCAACTCTCATTTGCCCTCTTTTTCACCTCTTGCACCTTTCTCTTGACCTCCTATCTCTTTCTTTCATACACCTCCCACTCAATTGCATTTTTTTCCTGCAAAAATCGTCCAAATGCCTCTCTCTTCTCTTTCACTAATAATCTTACTTCTTCATCCCACCACTCACTACCCTTTCTAATCAACCCACCTCCTACTCTTCTCATGCCACAAGCATCTTTTGCGCAATCCATCACTGATTCCCTAAATACATCCCATTCCTCCCCCACTCCCCTTACTTCCATTGTTCTCACCTTTTTCCATTCTGTACTCAGTCTCTCCTGGTACTTCCTCACACAAGTCTCCTTCCCAAGCTCACTTACTCTCACCACCCTCTTCACCCCAACATTCACTCTTCTTTTTTGAAAACCCATACAAATCTTCACCTTAGCCTCCACAAGATAATGATCAGACATCCCTTCAGATGCACTTCTCAGCACATTAACATCCAAAAGTCTCTCTTTCGCGCGCCTGTCAGTTAACACGTAATCCAATAACGCTCTCTGGCCATCTCTCCTACTTACATACGTAAACTTATGTATATCTCGCTTTTTAAACCAGGTATTCCCAACCACCAGTCCTTTTTCAGTACATAAATCTACAAGCTCTTCACCATTTCCATTTACAACACTGAACACCCATGTATACCAATTATTCCCTCAACTGCCACATTACTCACCTTTGCATTCAAATCACCCATCACTATAACCCGGTCTCGTGCATCAAAACCACTAACACAATCATTCAGCTGCTCTCAAAACACTTGCCTCTGATGATGTTTCTTCTCATGCCCAGGTGCATATGCACCAATAATCACCCATCTCTTTCCATCAACTTTCAGTTTTACCCATATCAATCGAGAATTTACTTTCTTACATTCTATCACATACCCCTATATATACATATATATATATATATATATATATATATATATATATAATATATATATATATATATATATATATATATATATATATATATAATATATATATATATATATATATATATATATATATATATATATACTTGCTGCCATCATCCATTCCCGTCGCTATCCCGCCACACAGGACACAGCAGCGCCAGGAAAAGACAGAAAGGCCACATTCGTTCACACTCACTCTCTAGCTGTCATGTTTTATGCACCGAAACCACAGCTCCCTTTCCACATCCAGGCCCCACTGACCTTTCCATGGTTTACCCCAAACGTTTCAATCCAATGACAGCACTTCGACCCCGGTATACCACATCGTTCTCTATTGTTATCATTGTATATATGTTCTGGTTTCTTAAAAATCTTTGGAGCCTTAAATATCATGTATTAATACTAATACGCGCGTCATTTCTACCAACTTTTTTTTCTGGTGTTTCATAAAACTTAGGACTTTCTCTTATCAGTAGAGCCAATCCTTCTTTCTTTTCTTCTGTGAAATCTTGTCTATATAGATTTGTCTCAACTCCATCAGTAACAAGTCCAATTTTAGCTCTTTATTATTTGCTCCTAGTTCATTTGCTCCTATACACATCATTTTCAGTTATATATTTTCCATGATCATTCCTAAGCTTCTTGTGGTACTAGCGGCAGCTATTGTGTTCTTGCTTCATTTGATGTCCTCCGCTTTTTGCCCTTTAAATGTATTCTCTCTGTCTCTCTCTCTCTCTCTCTCTCTCTCTCTCATCTCTCTCTCTCTCTCTCTCTCTCTCTCTCTCTCTCTCTCTCTCTCTCTCTCTCTCTCTCTCTCTCTTGATACAAACATGTCACAGTCTAGTTCTCATGTCAAGTAAGGTCAGCGCTGAGCCATCATGGTCACAGTGTGTTATCATCTACGGATAAATGCTTCTCTTACAAATAAGTGATCCTCACTTTCATGCACTTTTACTCTCATTTCATGCCAGTGTAATTTCTTTTCATTACAGTGCCACCAACTACAAGCTGCCGTGTACATCCTCTGTTCAGTGTTTTATTAAAAATGTTATAGTAACGGGAACAGACCGAGCTTACGAAGATTGTTTATTTTGCGTAAAATGTAGTTATCTTGTAGATGATATCAAACAAAGTTGTACATGTGAAATCAAGGAAGGTTCTCAAGCCTTAAATGTAGAAAATGTAATACTCAGAAACGAAATATAGAATTGGAAGGTAAGAAGCCATGCCTTCACCCTCACTACCTCCCTTCCCCATCCACTCCCTCGCCAGTCTGGGCCATCGCTTCCCAGCTCGTACATACCCCAAACAGCCTATTCTACTCCCGTACTGTGCCCACTGTATGCCCCCCCTCCCCCATCCAAACCTTTCCCCAACATCCTACGATCTCAAACCCGTACAGCGTCCACTACCTGCACCTAGAAACCCTCCTAAACCCCATCATGTTCATCTTCCTCCGTCCTTTTACATCCTATCATCCGCACCTCAGTTCCTAGTCCCATCCCTCCACCAAGATCTCAAGACCTAATGTCCTCTCCGGCCCTAATCCCTAAACCCCCTCCAGGTTTACGTCACACCTTGGTCAACCGCCAAGCTGTTCCCCTTCCCCTTCCTCATGGGACCGCTACCCTTAGCCCTGTTGGTCCCAACTACTTCGAAGAAAAGCGTGATACCGACAATTCCATGATCTAAATGATTCGCTGGTCGGAAATCTGGGTAAATAAATAGCGGGGAACTCTAGGGAGCTAAGAGAACAGTCTCTCTCTACCGTGGTGCTAGAGTTTCCCCACATTTAACAAGAGGTAGATGAGATCAAAGAAACGGCTACAAATGATTCTTATTGATGAAGGCTGGACTCAACGACACTTACCAAAAATTAAGAAATACATACGAATGTGGAAGTTTAACGTAGGAGAATATAACGTGGTGATTGGTAACCTGAAATATAGAAGTGATGGCATCGGTATAATTGGCGTTCCCCCTAGACTATGTGTAGATAACTACACCCTAAGGAAAGCGTTAGGTGTAAATGAGAGAATGAAATTCCTGTGTATAGATATTAACAATGGTTTTGTAGACCTGTGGCTTGACTTCTTAGGAGACATGATATACATTAGAGACGGTATATACCTTAGCAATAAATTGTCCTAACTCTTATATGCACAAATCATTGATCAACTTGTCGTAAAACTGCTGAGTGATTATTTTTTTCATTTTTTTTTTCTTGTGGCCTGGTAGAATTCTGCTATCTGATCACATAGTAGAGAAGAGAGAGGTCAGATCAAGTCAGGTCATATCACATTTTGCTCGGAGAGATCTGATCGAGTCCTTCCTCACTGCATCAGACAGCGATAATGGGGGGCAGTTGCTGTGGGTCTCGTCAGTCCTCGGGAATTCAATCTCCAGAAATCAAATAGCTCACTATCTCATGTGTAGAAAGTGAAGCTGCTAGACTTATCTACTTTGTCTAAGACAATTTTTTCTACCAAATCATCACAAACCGATAGAGGGAAGCTAATATAATTGATCTGGTTCTTGCATCTCTTGCATCCCAATAGTTCTTAGTAGCTACTGTAATACCTGTGTCGGGACACATAGGAGTAAACGTGATCATCGGATGGTTATGTTCGATGTGAATCTCAAAACCCTCTCCCATAAAACCAGTACAATTATCCCCATCTTTAAAGGGGCATTTATTTATGAGCTGCAAGGCACATTAAAGCATATCATTCACTTTGGTTCATGACATGACAAGAGAATTCATGGATAAGTTTTAAGCGTCAATTTGTGCTCTAACATTCATTCCTATGCGTGACAGAAATGTTAAAAGCAACAACAGGCCTGAATGGTACCCCCGAATATCGCAAGACCTATAAGGAGCAAAAATAAACCATAGGAGTTTAAGAAATCAGACAATGACTTGAATCTTGCAAAGCAATACAACA
Source organism: Panulirus ornatus (assembly GCF_036320965.1). Classification (NCBI taxonomy): domain Eukaryota; kingdom Metazoa; phylum Arthropoda; class Malacostraca; order Decapoda; family Palinuridae; genus Panulirus; species Panulirus ornatus. Next base: position 26,720,975 of record NC_092227.1, read on the forward strand.
ATGTTAAAAGAAAGACAAAAAGACGTATTGAACAAGCCAAAAGGGCATATGAACTGAACATTACAAGACACAGCACTAGAGATCCTAAAAGATTATATAGATATATCAGTAACAGGTATTGAGGAAGTGAGGAGGAGATGGAATGAGTATTTTGAAGGTTTGTTGAATGTGTTTGATGATAGATAGGCAGATATAGGATGTTTTGGTCGGTGTATTGTGCAAAATGAGAAGGTCAGGGAAAATGGTTTGGTAAATAAAGAAGAGGTAGTGAAAGCTTTGCGGTAGATGAAATCCGGGAAGGAGGCGAGTTTGTATGGTATTACACTAAAATTCATTAAAGAAGGGGTGACTGTTTTGTTGATTGGCTGTTAAGGATACTCAGTGTATGTATGGAGCATGGTGAAGTGCCTGAGGATTGGCAGAATGCATGCAAAGTTCCACTGTACAAAGGCAAAGGTGACTGTTAAAACTACAGAGGCGTAAGTTTGTAAAACATTCCCGGGATATTGTATGGGGGAGTACTGATTGAGAGGGTGAAGACATGTACAGAGCTTCAGATGTCATGAAGAAGAGCAGTGTGGTTTCAGAAGTGGTAGAGCATGTGTGGATCAGGTGTTTGCTTTGAAGAATGTATGTGAGAAATACTTAAAAAACAGATGGATTTGTATGTATCGAATATGATAGGGTTAATGCATATGCTTTGTGGAACTTCCTAAGAGTATTTGCTTCGGGAGGTAAGTTGCTAGAAGAAGTGAAAAAATTT